>NW_020191560.1:0-35306 GCF_002263795.3 Bos taurus
ACTGATCACCTGGCTTATCATGCATTGATCATGTGACTGATCATGTGCTGATCATGTTTGGTGTCACACACTGATCATGTGCATCTGCAGGCAATGAACAAATAGCTGAGTAGGCAGGAATCAGTCAGCAGGCTATAATCATGGAACTCAGCTTTGAGAAATCATGCTGCTCAGCTGGCAATAATGAAGTAGATGAGCAGGCAGGACTTATGCAGCACAGGTGGCAATTGTCAAGGAGATGACAGGCCGAAATCGTACAGCTCAGCTGGCAATTGTCAAGCAGATGAGCAGACAGTAATCACGCAGCTCAGCAGGCCCTGATCACGTGACTGAGCATGCACTGTTCACGTGGCTGATCACACTCCTATCACGTGAATAATCATGCACTGATCACGTGGCTCTCATGCACTGATCACGTGATTGCGCATGCACTGATCACGTAATTGTATGCACTGCTCACGTGGCTATCATGCACTGATGACGTGGCTGATCATGCACTGATCACATAGCTATCTGCACTGATCACTGGCTGATCATACACTCATCACGGGACTGATCGTGCACTGATCACGTCACTATCATGCATTTTATACATGACTCATCATGCACTGATCACGTGGATGATCATGCACTGATCACGTGACTGACCATGCACTGATCACGTGACTGATCATTCACTGATCACGTGGCTGATCATGCACTGATCACGTCTATATCATGCACTGATCACATGACTGCCCATGCACTGATCACGTGGATGATCATACACTAATCATGTGAAAGATCATGCACTGATCACGTGGCTGATCGTGCACTGATACCGTGACTGAGCATGGACTGATCACATGACTATCATGTAGTGATCACGTGACTTAATGGCGCTGATCATGTGACTTATCATGCGCTCGAATTCATGTTTGCTATCATTACACTGATCATCGTGCCTCTGGAGGCAATAAACAAAGAGGCTGAGTAGGCACGAATCAAACAGTCAGCAGGCAATAATCATGGAACTCAGCTGTGAGGAATCATGCTGCTCAGGCTGGCAATAATCAAGCAGCTGAGCAGGCAGGAATTACAGCAGCACAGCTGGCAATTGTCAAGCAGATGAAGGCAGGATCGTGCAGCTAGCTGGCATTGTCAAAGCAGATGAGGCAGAACACTAATCAACGCAGCTCAGCAGGCCCGGATCACGTGACTGAGCATGCACTGTTCACGTGGCTGATCATACACTTATCACGTGATTGATCATGCATTGATCACTTGGATATCATGCACTGATCACGTGGCTGATCATAGACTGCTCACGTAACTGATCATGCACACATCACGTGGCTATCATGCACTGCTCACGTGGCTCGTCAAAGAATGATCACGTAGCTACCATATACTGGTCACGTGACTGATCATGCACAGATCACGTTGAATCATGCACTGTTCTGACTGATCATGTACTGATCACGTGACTGATCATGCACTGATCACGTGGCTATCGTGCACTCATTACCTGGCTGATCATGCACTGATCACGTGGTTGATCATCACACTGATCACGAAATTGATCCTGCACTGATCACGTCTGTATCATGCTGATCACTGATCACTGACTGCATGCACTGATCACGTGGCTCTCATGCACTGATCATGTCATCATGCACTGATCACGGCTATCATGCACTGATCACGTGGCTGATCACGCAGTGATCACGTAGCAACCATGTACTGGTCATGTGACTGATCATGCACTGATCACGTAATTGATCCTGCACTGATCACATGGCTCATCACGCACTGATCCGTTGGCTGATCACACACGTATCACGTGACTGATCATGTACAGATCACGTAAATAATCATGAAGTGATCACGTGGCTATCCTGCACTGATCACGTGGATAACATGCACTGATCACGTGGCTGATCACACACGTATCACGTGACTGATCATGCACTGATCACGTGGCTATCATGCACTGATCACGTGGCTATCATGCACTGATCACTTGGCTGATCATGCAATGATCACGTAGCTGCCATGCACTGGTCACGTGACTGATCATGCATGATCAGGTAACTCTGATCATCAGCTGATCACGTGGACTGATCATGCCCAGATCACGTGACTGATCATGCACTGATCACGTGGCTATCATGCACTGCTCACGTGGCTGATCATGCAATGATCACCCAGCTACCATGTACTGTTCACATGACTGATCATGCAGCTGATCACATAATTGATCATGCACTGATCACCTGGCTTATCATGCAATTCATCATGTGACTGATTCATGTGCTGATCATGTTTGGTGTTCACACACTGATCATGTGCATCTGCAGGCAATGAACAAATGCTGAGTAGCAGGAATCAGTCAGCAGGCTATAATCATGGAACTCAGCTTTGAGAAATCATGCTGCTCAGCTGCAATAATGAAGTAGATGAGCGAAGGCAGGACTTATGCAGCACAGGTGGCAATTGTCAAGAGAGATGAACAGGCCAAATCGTACAGTCAGCTGGCAATTGTCAAGCAGATGAGCAGACAGTAATCACGCAGCTCAGCAGGCCCTGATCACGTGACTGAGCATGCACTGTTCACGTGGCTGATCACACTCCTATCACGTGAATAATCATGCACTGATCACGTGGCTCTCATGCACTGATCACGTGATTGCGCATGCACTGATCACGTAATTGTATGCACTGCTCACGTGGCTATCATGCACTGATGACGTGGCTGATCATGCACTGATCACATAGCTATCTTGCACTGATCACTTGGCTGATCATACACTCATCACGGGACTGATCGTGCACTGATCACGGCACTATCATGCATTGTCTACATGACTCCACATGCACTGATCACGTGGATGATCATGCACTGATCACGTGACTGACCATGCACTGATCACGTGACTGATCATTCACTGATCACGTGGCTGATCATGCACTGATCACGTAATTGATCATTCACTGATCATTTGGTTGATCATACACTGATCACGTGGCTGATCATACACTGATCACGTGACTGATCATGCACTGGTACGTGACTGATCATGCACTGATCACGTGGCTGTCATACACTGATCACATGAATGATCATGCACTGTTCACGTGACTGATCATGTACTGATCACATGAACTGATCATGAACTGATCACATTATTGATCATGCACTATTCACGCGGCTGATCATGCAATGATCACGTGACTGACCATGCACTGATCACGTAATTGATCATTCACTGATCATTTGGTTGATCATACACTGATCACGTGGCTGATCATACACTGATCACGTGACTGATCATGCACTGGTCACGTGACTGATCATGCACTGATCACTTGGCTGGTCATACACTGATCACATGACTGATCATGCACTGTTCACGTGACTGATCATGTACTGATCACGTGACTGATCATGAACTGATCACATTATTGATCATGCACTATTCACGCGGCTGATCATGCAATGATCACGTGACTGACCATGCACTGATCACGTGACTGATCATCTACTGATCAGTTGGCTATCATGCACTGATTACTTGGCTGATCATACACTGATCACGTGACTGATAATGCACTGATCATCTGGCTATCATGCACTCATTACCTGGCTATCGTGCACTGATCACGTGGTTGATCATGCACTGATACCGTGACTGAGCATGGACTGATCACATGACTATCATGTAGTGATCACGTGACTTAATGGCTCTGATCATGTGACTGATCATGCGCTGATCATGTTTGTTATCATACACTGATCATGTGCCTCTGGAGGCAATAAACAAAGAGCTGAGTAGGCACGAATCAAACAGTCAGCAGGCAATAATCATGGAACTCAGGTGTGAGGAATCATGCTGCTCAGCTGGCAATAATCAAGCAGTTGAGCAGGCAGGAATTACGCAGCACAGCTGGCAATTGTCAAGCAGATGACAGGCAGGAATCGTGCAGCTCAATGGCAATTGTCAGCAGATGAGCAGACAGTAATCACGCAGCTCAGCAGGCCCTGATCACGTGACTGAGCGGATGCACTGTTCACTGTGGCTGATTCATTACACTGATCACGTGATTGATCATGCACTGATCACGTGGCTATCATGCACTGATCACGTGGCTGATCATGCAATGATCACGTAGCTACCATGTACTGGTCACGTGACTGATCATGCACTGATCACGTAATTAATCATCCACTGATCACGTGACTGATCATGCACTGATCATGTGGCTATCATGCACTGCTACTTGGCTGATCATGCAATGATCACGCAGCTACCATGTACTGGTCACGTGACTGATCATGCACTGATGACGTAATTGATCATGCACTGATCATGTGGCTGATCATGCACTGATCACGTGACTGATCATGCACTGATCACGTGGCTATCATGCACTGATCACTTGCTGGTCATACACTGATCACGCAGCTACCATGTACTGGTCACGTGACTGATCATGCACTGATGACGTAATTGATCATGCACTGATCATGTGGCGGATCATGGCACTGATCCAACTTTGACTGATCATGCACTGATCACTTGGCTGAATCATGCACTGATCACGGTGGCTATCAATGCACTCTTATCACATGGGCTGGTCATACACTGATTCTTATAGCTACCATGTACCGGTCATGTGGACATGATCATACACCATTCAGGCTTAACTGAATCATCGCACTGACTCACGTGACTGATCATGACCAGTGATCCACGTGGCTTATCGTGCACTACTACCACGTGGCTGAATCAATGCCAATGATCATGTAGCTAGCCCATGGTAAAGGGTCAGTGAATGATCATTAGCACCGACCATCAGAGTTGACTGCATCATTGGCACTGATCAGTTAATTGATTCCATGTCACTGATCAGGTGACTTATCAAAATGCAACTGATTCACAGTGACTGATCATAGCCCTGATCACGTGACTGCATCACTCGCCACTGATTCGTTGCTATCATGCACATGATCACGTCTTAATACATGCACATGAATCACATGAATTTGCCCATGCACTGATCACGTGGATGATCATACACTAATCATGTGAAAGATCATGCACTGATCAACGTGGCCTGATCGTGCACTGATACCCGTGACTGAGCATGGACTGATCACATGACTATCATGTAGTGATCCACGTGACTTAATGGCGCTGATCATGTGACTGATCATGCGCTGATCATGTTTGCTATCATACACTGATCATGTGCTCTGGAGGCAATAAACAAAGAGCTGAGTAGGCACGAATCATACAGTCAGCAGGCAATAATCATGGAACTCAGCTGTGAGGAATCATGCCTGCTCAGCTGGCAATAATCAAGCAGCTGAGCAGCAGGAATTACGCAGCACAGCTGGCAATTGTCAAGCAGATGACAGGCAGGAATCGTGCCAGCTCAGCTGGCAATTGTCAAGCAGATGAGCAGACAGTAATCACGCAGCTCAGCAGGCCCCTGATCACGCGTGACTGAGCATGCACTTGTTCACGTGGCTGATCATACACTTATCACGTGATTGATCATGGCATTGATCACTTGGATATCATGCACTGATCACGTGGCTGATCATAGACTGCTCACGTAACTGATCATGCACACATCACGTGGCTATCATGCACTGCTCACGTGGCCGTCAAAGAATGATCACGTAGCTACCATTAACTGGTCACGTGACTGATCATGCACAGATCACGTATGATCATGCACTGTTCAAGTGACTGATCAATGTACTGGATCACGGTGACTGATCATGCACTGATCACGTGGCTATCCATGCTCTGCTCACAGTGGCTGATCATGCAAGGATCACGTAGCAACCATGTACTGGTCACGTGACTGATCATGCACTGATCACGAAATTGATCCTGCACTGATCACGTGGCTCATCAATGCAGTGATCACGTGGCTGATCAACACATGTATCACGTGACTGATCATGCACTGATCACGTGGCTCTCATGCACTGATCCCGTGGCTATCATGCACTGATCACGTGCTATCATGCACTGATCACGTGGCTGATCACGCAGTGATACACGTAGCAACCATGTACTGGTCATGTGACTGATCAGCACTGATCACGTAATTGATCCTGCACTGATCACCATGGCTCATCACGCACTGATCCGTTGGCTGATCACACACGCTATCACGTGACTGATCATGTACAGATCACGTAATAATCATGAAGTGATCACGTGGCTATCTGCACTGATCACGTGGATAACATGCACCTGATCACGTGGCTGATCAACACACGTATCACGTGACTGATCCATGCACTGATCACGTGGCCTATCATGCCTGATCAGCGTTGCTCATTCACATAGCACTGATCACTTGGCTTGATCATGCACTGATCACGTGGGCTATCATGCACTTAATCACATGGCTGGTCCATACACTGATCTTATAGCCTACCAATGTAACCCGGTCAGTGTGAAATGATCATACACCCATCAGGTTACTGATCATGCACTGATCACGGTGACTGATCATGCAGTGATCACGTGGCTATCGTGCACTACTCACGTGGCTATCATGCAATGATCCCATGTAGCTAACCATGTTACAGAGTCACGTGAATGATCCATACACCCCATCAGGTGACTGATATGCACTGATCACGTAATTGATCATTCACTGATCAGGTGACTTATCATGCACTGTTCACGTGACTGATCATGCACTGATACGTGACTGATCATGCACTGATCTCGTTGCTATCATGCACTGATCACGTCTATATCATGCACTGATCACATGATGCCCATGCACTGATCACGTGGATGATCATACACTAATCATGTGAAAGATCATGCACTGATCACGTGGCTGATCGTGCACTGATACCGTGACTGAGCCATGGACTGATCACATGACTATCATGTAGTGATCACGTGACTTAATGGCGCTGATCATGTGACTGATCATGCGCTGATCATGTTTGCTATCATACACTGATCATGTGCCTCTGGAGGCAATAAACAAAGAGCTGAGTAGGCACGAATCATACAGTCAGCAGGCAATAATCATGGAACTCAGCTGTGAGGAATCATGCTGCTCAGCTGGCAATAATCAAGCAGCTGAGCAGGCAGGAATTACGCAGCACAGCTGGCAATTGTCAAGCAGATGACAGGCAGGAATCGTGCAGCTCAGCTGGCAATTGTCAAGCAGATGAGCAGACAGTAATCACGCAGCTGCAGCAGGCCCTGATCACGTGACTGAGCATGCACTGTTCACGTGGCTGATCATACACTTAATCACGTGATTGATCATGCATTGATCACTTGGATATCATGCACTGATCACGTGGCTGATCATAGACTGCTCACGTAACTGATCATGCACATCACGTGGTATCATGCACTGTCACGTGGCTCGTCAAGAATGATCAGTAGCTACCATATACTGTCACGTGACTGATCATGCACAGATCACGTAAATGATCATGCACTGTTCAAGTGAACTGATCATGTACTGATCACGTGACTGATCATGCACTGATCACGTGGCTATCATGCTCTGCTCACGTGGCTGATCATGCAGGATCACGTAGCAACCATGTACTGGTCACGTGACTGATCATGCACTGATCAACGAAATTGATCCCTGCACTGATCACGTGGCTCATCATGCAGTGATCACCGTGGCTGATTCACCATGTATCAGTGACGATCATGCACTGATCACGTGGTCTCATGCACTGATCATGTGGCTATCATGCACTGATCACGTGGCTAATCATGCACTGATCACGTGGCTGATCACGGCAGTGATCACGTAGGCAACCATGTACTGGTCATGTGACTGATCATGCACTGATCACGTAATTGATCCTGCAACTGATCACATGGCTCATCACGCACTGATCCGTTGGCTGATCAACGACACGTATCACGTGACTGATCATGTACAGATCACGTAAATAATCATGAAGTGATCAGGTGGCTATCCTGCACTGATCACGTGGATAACATGCACTGATCACGTGGCTGATCACACACCGTATCACGTGACTGATCATGCACTGATCACGTGGCTATCATGCACTGATCACAGTGCTATCATGCACTGGATCACCTTGGCTGATCATGCAATGATCACGTAGGCTGCCATGCAACTGGTCAACGTGACTCGATCATGCACTGACAGGTAACTGACATCAGGCAGCTACACTGACAATCATGCACTGATCATACGTGACTGATCATGCCCAACCGACTGATCATGGCATCACAGTGGCTATCAATGCCACTGCTCACGTGGCTGATCATCGCAAATTGATCACCCAGCTACCATGTAACTGTTCACATGACTGAATCATGCACTGATGCACATAATTTGATCCATGCACTGATCACCTGGCTTAATCATAGCATTCATCTGTGACTGATCATAGTGCTGATCATGTTTGGTGTCCAACACCTGATTCATGTGGCATCTGCAGGCCAATTGAACCAAATCGCTGAGTAAGCGCAGGAATCCGTCAGCAGGCTAATAATCATGGGAACTCAGCTTTGAGAAATCATGCTGCTCACTGGCAAATAATTGAGTAGCATGAGCCAGGCAGGACTTATGCAGCACACGGTGGCAATTGTCAAGGGAGATGACAGGGCCGAAATCGGTACAGCTTCAGCTGGCCAATTGTCAAGCAGATGAGCAGACAGTAATCACGCAGCTCAGCAGGCCTGATCACGTGACTGAGCATGCACTGTTCACGTGGCTGATCACACTCCCTATCACGTGAATAATCATGCACTGATCACGTGGCTCTCATGCACTGATCACGTGATTGCGCATGCACTGATCACGTAATTGTATGCACTGCTCACGTGGCTATCCATGCACTGATGACGTGGCTGATCATGCACTGATCACATAGCTATCTTGCACTGATCACTTGGCTGATCAATACCACTCATCACGGGACTGATCGTGCACTGATCACGGCACTATCATGCATTGTCCTACATGACTCCACATGCAACTGATCACGTGGATGATCATGCACATGATCACGTGACTGACCATGCACTGATCACGTGACTGATCATTCACTGATCACGTGGCTGATCATGCACTGATCACGTAATTGATCATTCACTGATCATTTGGTTGATCATACACTGATCACGTGGCTGATCATACACTGATCACGTGACTGATCATGCACTGGTCACGTGACTGATCATGCACTGATCACGTGGCTGTCATACACTGATCACATGATGATCATGCACTGTTACGTGACTGATCATGTACTGATACATGATATCATGAACTGATCCATTATTGATCATGCACTATTCACGCGGCTGATCATGCAATGATCACGTGATGACCATGCACTGATCACGTAATTGATCATTCACTGATCATTTGGTTGATCATACACTGATCACGTGGCTGATCATACACTGATCACGTGACTGATCATGCACTGTTCACGTGACTGATCATGCACTGATCACTTGGCTGGTCATACACTGATCACATGACTGATATGCACTGTTCACGTGACTGATCATGTACTGATCACGTGACTTATCATGAACTGATCACATTATTGATCATGCACTATTCACGCGGCTGATCATGCAATGATCACGTGACTGACCATGCACTGATCACGTGGACTGATCATCTACTGATCAAGTTGGCATATCATCAGCTGATTACTTTGGCTGATCATACCACTGATCACGTGACTGAGTAATTGCACTGATCATCTGGCTTAGTCATGCACTTATTACCTGGCTATCGTGCACTGATCACGTGGTTGAATCAATGGCCCTGATACCGTGACTGAAGCATGGACTGATCACATGACTATCATGTAGTGACACGTGACTTAATGGCTCTGATCATGTGACTGTATCATGCGCTGAATCATTGTTTGTTATCATACACTGATCATGTGCCTCTGGAGGCAATAAAACAAGAGCTTGAGTAGGCACGAAATCAAACAGTCAGCAGGCAATAATCATGGAATCAGGTGTTGAGGAATCATGCTGCTCAGGCTGGCAATAATCATAGCAGTTGAGCAAAGGTGCTAGGGATTACACTACGCCACAGGCTGGCAATTGTTCAAGCAGGATGAACAGGCAGGAATGCGGGGCAGCTCAAATCGGCAATGTCAAGCAGAATGAGCAAGACAGTCATCAACGGCAAGCGCAAGCAGGGCCCTGAATCACGTGACTGGAGCCATGCACTGTTCACGTGGCTGATCATAGCACTGAATCACGTGATGATCATGTGCGAACTGATCACGTGGCTATCATGCACTGATCACGGTGGCTGATCATGCAATGATCACGTAGCTACCATGTACTGGTCACGTGACTGATCATGCACTGATCACGTATTAATCATCCACTGATCACGTGACTGATCATGCACTGATCAAGTGGCTTTCATGCACTGCTACTTGGCTGATCAATCGCAATGATCACGCAACTACCATGTTACTGGTCACGTGACTGATCATGCACTGATGACGTAATTGATCATGCACTGATCATCGTGGCTGATCATGGCACTGTCACCGTACTGATATGCACTGATCACGCAGTGGCTATCATGCACTGATCACTTGCTGGTCATACACTGATCACGCAGCTACCATGTACTGGTCCCGTGACTGATCATGCACTGATGACGTAATTGATCATGCACTGATCATGTGGCTGGATCATGCACTGATCACTTGACTGATCATGCACTGATCACTTGGCTGATCATGCACTGATCACCGTGGCTATCATGCACTTATCACATGGCTGGTCATACCACTGATCTTATAGCTACCATGTACCGGTCATGTGAATGATCATACACCCATCAGGTTACTGATCATGCACTGATCACGTGACTGATCATGCAGTGATCACGTGGCTATCGTGCACTACTCACGTGGCTGATCATTGCAATGATCATGTAGCTACCATGTACAGGTCACGTGAATGATCATACACCCATCAGGTGACTGATCATGCACTGATCACGTAATTGATCATTCACTGATCAGGTGACTTATCATGCACTGTTCACGTGACTGATCATGCACTGATCACGTGACTGATCATGCACTGATCTCGTTGCTATCATGCACTGATCACGTCTATATCATGCACTGATCACATGACTGCCCATGCACTGATCACGTGGATGAACATACCTAATCATGTGAAAGATGCATGCACTGATCCCGTGTGGCTGACGATGCACTAGATACCGTGACTGAGGCATGGGACTGATCACAATGAACTATCATGTAGTGATCAACGTGACTTAATGCGCGCTGATCATGTGACTTAATCATGCGACTGATCATGTTTTGCTATCATACACTGATCATTGTGGCCTCGGGAGGCCAATCAATCAGAAGGAGCTGAGTAGGCCACGATCATAACAGTCCAGCGAGGCAATAATCATGGAACGTCAGCTGTGAGGAATCATGCTGGCTGTCAGGCTGGCATAATCAATGCAGCTGAGCATTAGCAGCGAATTACGCCAGCACAGGCTGGCAATTGTCATAGCAGATGACACGAGGCAGGAATCGGCAGCTCAGCTGGCACGATTGTCAAGCAGATGAGGCAGACAGTAATCAACGCAGCTCAGCAGGGCCTGATCAACGTGACTGAGCATGCACTGTTCACGTGGGCTGATCATACACTTATCACGTGATTGATCATGCATGATCACTTGGATATCATGCACTGATCACGTGGCTGATCATACACTGCTCACGTAACTGATCATGCACACATCACGTGGCTAATCATGCACTGCTCACGTGGCTCGTCAAAGAATGATCACGTAGCTACCATATACTGGTCACGTGACTGATCATGCACAGATCACGTAAATGATTCATGGCACTGTTCAAGTGACTGATCATGTACTGATCACGTGACTGATCATGCACTGATCACGTGGCTATCATGCCTGCTCACGTGGCTGATCATGCAAGGATCACGTAGCAACCATGTACTGGTCACGTGACTGATCATGCACTGATCACGAAATTGATCCTGCACTGATCACGTGGCTCATCATGCAGTGATCACGTGGCTGATCACACATGTATCACGTGACTGTCATGCATGATCACGTGGCTCTCATGCATGATCATGTGGCTATCATGCACTGATCACGTGGCTATCATGCACTGATCACGTGGCTGATCACGCAGTGATCACGTAGCAACCATGTACTGGTCATGTGACTGATCATGCACTGATCACGTAATTGATCCTGCACTGATCACATGGCTCATCACGCACTGATCCGTTGGTGATCACACACGTATCACTGACTGATCATGTACAGATCACGTAAATAATCATGAAGTGATCACGTAGGCTATCCTGCACTGATCACGTGGATACAATGCACTGATCACGTGGCTGATCACACACGTATCACGTGACTGATCATGCACTGATCACGTGGCTATCATGCACTGATCACGTGGCTATCATGCACTGATCACTTGGCTGATCATGCACTGATCACGTGGCTATCATGCACTTATCACATGGCTGGTCATACACTGATCTTATAGCTACCATGTACCGGTCATGTGAATGATCATACAACCATCAGGTTAGTGATCATGCACTGATCACGTGACTGATCATGCCAGTGATCACGTGGCTATCGTGCACTACTCACGTGGCTGATCATGCAATGATCATGTAGCTACCATGTACAGGTCACGTGAATGATCATACACCCATCAGGTGACTGATCATGCACTGATCACGTAATTGATCATTCACTGATCAGGTGACTTATCATGCACTGTTCACGTGACTGATCATGCACTGATCACGTGACTGATCATGCACTGATCTCGTTGCTATCATGCACTGATCACGTCTATATCATGCACTGATCACATGACTGCCCATGCACTGATCACGTGGATGATCATACACTAATCTGGTGAAAGATCATGCACACATGATCCACGTGGCTGATCGCTGCACTGAATACCGTGACTGAGCATGGGAACTGATCACATGACTATCATAGTAAGTGATCACGTGACTTAATTTGGCGCTGATGCCATGGATGTACTTGAATCATATGCGCCTGATCATGTTTGCGTTATCATTACATGCTGATCATGTGCCTCTGGATGGCGAATCAAGACAAAGAGCTGAGTAGGGCTACGAAATCATATCAGTCAGCAGGGCATGTAATCAATGGGGGATACTCGAGCTGTGAGGATATCATGCTGCTCAGCTGGCAATAATCAAGCAGCTGAGCAGGCAGAATTACGCAGCACAGCTGGCAATTGCTCAAGCAGATGACAGGCAGGAATCGTGCAGCTCAGACTGGCAATTGTCAAGCAGGATGGAGCAGACAGTTAATCCACGCAGGTCTCAAGCAGGCCCTGATCACGGTGACTGAGCATGCACTGTTCACGTGGCTGATTCATAACATTATCACGTGGATTGATCATGCATTGATCACTTGGAAATCATGCACCTGAATCACGTGGCTGAATCATAGTTCTGCTCACAGAAACTGATCATTGCCCACTAAATCTAGCGTAGGCTATCATGCACTGCTCACGTGGCTCGTCAAAGAATGATCACGTAGCTACCATATACTGGTCACGTGACTGATCATGCACAGATCACGTAAATGATCATGCACTGTTCAAGTGACTGATCATGTACTGATCACGTGACTGATCATGCACTGATCACGTGGCTATCATGCTCTGCTCACGTGGCTGATCATGCAAGGATCACGTAGCAACCATGTACTGGTCACGTGACTGATCATGCACTGATCACGAAATTGATCCTGCACTGATCACGTGGCTCATCATGCAGTGATCACGTGGCTGATCACACATGTATCACGTGAACTGATCATGCACTGATCACGTGGCTCTTATGCACTGATCACGTGGCTATCATGCACTGATCACGTGGCTATCATGCACTGATCACGTGGCTGATCAACCACTGATCACGTAGCAACCATGTACTGGTCATGTGACTGATCATGGCACTGATCACGTAAATTGATCCTGCACTGATCACATGGCTCATCACGCACTGATCCGTTGGCTGATCACACACGTATCACGTGACTGATCATGTACAGATCACGTAAATAATCATGAAGTGATAACGTGGCTATCCTGCACTGATCACGTGGATAACATGCACTGATCACGTGGCTGATCACACACGTATCACGTGACTGATCATGCACTGATCACGTGGCTATCATGCCTGATCACGTGGCTTATCATGCACTGATCACTTGGCTGATCATGCACTGATCACGTGGCTATCATGCACTTATCACATGGCTGGTCATACACTGATCTTATAGCTACCATGTACCGGTCATGTGAATGATCATACACCCATCAGGTTACTGATCATGCACTGATCACGTGACTGATCATGCAGTGATCACGTGGCTATCGTGCACTACTCACGTGGCTGATCATGCAATGATCATGTAGCTACCATGTACAGGTCACGTGAATGATCATACACCCATCAGGTGACTGATCAATGCACTGATCACCGTAATTGATCATTCACTGATCAGCGTGACTTATCATGCACTGTTCACGTGAACTGATCATGCACTGATCACGTGACTGATCATGCACTGATCTCGTTGCTATCATGCACTGATCACGTCTATATCATGCACTGATTCACATGACTGCCCATGCACTGGATCACGTGGATGATCATACACTAATCATGTGAAAGATCATGCACTGATCACGTGGCTGAATCATTGCACTGATACCGCTGAACTGAGCATGGTGACTGGATTCACAAGACCTATTCCTGTTAGTGATCCAGTGACGTAATGGCAGCCTTGATCATGGTGACTGATCATGCGCTGATCATGTTTGCTATCATGACACTGATCATGTGCCTCTGGAGGCAATAAACAAAGAGCTGAGATAGGCACGAAATCAATACAGTCAGACAGGCAATAATCATGGAACTCAGCTTGTGAAGGAGATCATGTCCTGCTCAGCTGGCAATAATCAAGCAAGCCTGAAGCAGGCCCAGGAATTACGCAAGCACAGCTGGCCAATGTCAAGCAGATGACATGGCAGGAATCGTGGCAGCTCAGCTGGCAATTGTCAAGGCAGAACATGAGCAGACACGTTTAAATTCACGCAGCTCAGCAGGCCCTGATTCACGTGACTGAGCCATGCACTGTTTCACGTGGCCTGATCATTACACTTATCACGTGATTGATCACTGGCATTTGATTCACATTGGATATCTATGCACTGAGTCACGTGGGCTGATTCATAGACTGCTCACCGTAACCTGACTCAATTGCCACACATCACGTGGCTATCCATGCCACTTGCTCCCGTGGCTTCGTCCAAGAATGGATCCACCAGTAGCTACCATATACTGGTCACCGTGACTGATCATGCACAGATCACGTAAATGATCCATGCACTGTTCAAGTGACTGATCATGTGACTGATCACGTGACTGGGATCAATGCACTGATCACGTGGGCTACATGCCCTCTGCTCACGTGGCTGATCATCCGCAAGGATCCACGGTAGCAACCATGTACCTGGTCACGTGAACTGATCATGCACTGATCACGAATTGATCCCTTGCAACTGATCCGTTGCCTCAAATCCATGGCAGTTGATCACGTGGCTGATCACACCATTGTTAATCACGTGACTGATCATGCACTGATCACGTGGCTCTCATGGCCACTGATCATGTGGCTTATCATCGCCTGATCACGTTGGCCTATCATGCCTGAATCCACGTGGGCCTGATCGCCGGCAGTGATCACGTAGCAACCATGTACTGGTCATGTGACTGATCATGCACTGATATGTAATTGACCTAGCACTGACACATGGCTTCACACGCACTGATCCGTTGGCTGATCACACACGTATCACGTGACTGATCATGTACAGATCACGTAAATAATCATGAAGTGATCACGTGGCTATCCTGCACTGATCACGTGGATAACATGCACTGATCACGTGGCTGATCACACACGTATCACGTGACTGATCATGCACTGATCACGTGGCTATCATGCACTGATCACGTGGCTATCATGCACTGATCACTTGGCTGATCATGCACTGATCACGTGGCTATCATGCACTTATCACATGGCTGGTCATACACTGATCTTATAGCTACCATGTACCGGTCATGTGAATGATCATACACCCATCAGGTTACTGATCATGCACTGATCACGTGACTGATCATGCAGTGATCACGTGGCTATCGTGCACTACTCACGTGGCTGATCATGCAATGATCATGTAGCTACCATGTACAGGTCACGTGAATGATCATACACCCATCAGGTGACTGATCATGCACTGATCACGTAATTGATCATTCACTGATCAGGTGACTTATCATGCACTGTTCACGTGACTGATCATGCACTGATCACGTGACTGATCATGCACTGATCTCGTTGCTATCATGCACTGATCCACGTCCTATAATCAATGCACTGATCAATGACCTGCCCATGCAACTGATCACGTGGATGACATAACACTAATCCATGTGAAAAGAATCATGGGCACTGATCACCGTGGCTGATCGTGCACTGATACCGTGACTGAGCATGGACTGATCACATGACTATCATGTAGTGACACGGTGACTTAAGTGGGCCGCTATGGATCATGTGACTTGATCATGCGCTGATCAATGTTTGCTATCATACAACTGATCATCGTGCCTCTGGAGGCAATAAACAAGACCGAGTAGGGCAACGAAATCATATACGTCAGCAGGGAGCAATAATCATGTGGAACTCAGCTGTGAAGGAATCACATGCTGCTCAGCTGGCAATAATCAAGCAGCTGGCAAGCAGGAATTACGCAGCACAGCTGGCAAATTGATGTCACAGATGACAGGCAGGAAATCGGGTGGCAGCATCAGCTGGCAATTGTCAAGCAGATGAGCAGACAGTAATCACGCAGCTCAGCAGGCCCTGATCACGTGACTGAGCATGCACTGTTCACGTGGCTGATCATACACTTATCACGTGATTGATCATGCATTGATCACTTGGATATCATGCACTGATCACGTGGCTGATCATAGACTGCTCACGTGAACTGATCATGCGACACAATCACGTGGCTATCATGCACTGCTCACGTGGCTCGTCAAAGAATGATAACGTAGCTACCATATACTGGTCACGTGACTGATCATGCACAGATCACGTAAATGATCATGCACTGTTCAAGTGACTGATCATGTACTGATCACGTGACTGATCATGCACTGATCACGTGGCTATCATGCTCTGCTCACGTGGCTGATCATGCAAGGATCACGTAGCAACCATGTACTGGTCACGTGACTGATCATGCACTGATCACGAAATTGATCCTGCACTGATCACGTGGCTCATCATGCAGTGATCACGTGGCTGATCACACATGTATCACGTGACTGATCATGCACTGATCACGTGGCTCTCATGCACTGATCATGTGGCTATCATGCACTGATCACGTGGCTATCATGCACTGATCACGTGGCTGATCACGCAGTGATCACGTAGCAACCATGTACTGGTCATGTGACTGATCATGCACTGATCACGTAATTGATCCTGCACTGATCACATGGCTCATCACGCACTGATCCGTTGGCTGATCACACACGTATCACGTGACTGATCATGTACAGATCACGTAAATAATCATGAAGTGATCACGTGGCTATCCTGCACTGATCACGTGGATAACATGCACTGATCACGTGGCTGATCACACACGTATCACGTGACTGATCATGCACTGATCACGTGGCTATCATGCACTGATCACGTGGCTATCATGCACTGATCACTTGGCTGATCATGCAATGATCACGTAGCTGCCATGCACTGGTCACGTGACTGATCATGCACTGATCAGGTTAAACTGATCATGCACTGATCACAGTGAACTGATCATGCCAGATCAGTGACTGATCATGCACTGATCACGTGGCTATCATGCACTGTCACGTGGGCTGATCAGCAAGATCACCGCAGCTACCATGTACGTTCACATGACTGATCATGGCACTGATCACTAATTGATCATCACTTGATCACTGCTTTACATGCATTGAGTCTTGACTGATCATGTGCTGATCATGTTTGGTGTTCACACACTGATCATGGCATCTGCAGCAATGAACAAATAGCTGAGTAGGCAGGAATCAGTCAGCAGGCTATAACATGGGAACTACCTTGAGAAATATGCTGCTCAGGCTGGCAATAATAAGTAGATGAGCAGGCAGACTTATGCAGCACAGGTGGCAATTGTCAAGGAGATGACAGGCCGAAATCGTACAGCTCAGCTGGCAATTGTCAAGCAGATGAGCAGACAGTAATCACGCAGCTCAGCAGGCCCTGATCACGTGACTGAGCATGCACTGTTCACGTGGCTGATCACACTCCTATCACGTGAATAATCATGCACTGATCACGTGGCTCTCATGCACTGATCACGTGATTGCGCATTGCACGATCACGTAATTGTATGCACTGCTCACGTGGCTATCATGCACTGATGACAGTGGCTGATCATGCACTGATACATAGCTATCTGCACTGATCACTTGGCTGATCATACACTCATCACGGGAACTGATCGTGCACTGATCACGGCACTATCATGCCATTGTCTACATGACTCCCACATGCAACTGATCACGTGGATGATAGCACTGATCAGGTGAACTGACCAGCACTGATCACGTGACTGATCATTCACTGATCAGTGGCTGATCATGCACTGATCACGTAATTGATCATTCATGATATTTGGTTGATCATACACTGATCACGTGGCTGATCATACACTGATCACGTGACTGATCATGCACTGGTCACCTGTGACCTGATCATGCACTGATCACGTGGTGGTCATACACTGATCACATGACTGATCATGCACTGTTCACGTGACTGATCATGTACTGATCACATGACTGATCATGAACTGATACACTTATTGGATCATGCCACTATTCACGCGGCTGATCATGCAATGATCACGTGACTGACCATGCACTTGATTCAAGTAATTGATCATTCACTGATCATTATGGTTGATCATACACTGATCACGTGCTGATGCACTGATCATCATTGCTGATCATGGCACTCGGTCACGTGGACTGATCATGCACTGATCACTTGGTGGTCATACACTGATCCATGACTGTATGCACGTGGTTCACGTGACTGATCATGTCTGATCACGTGACTGATCATGAACTGATCACATTATTGATCATGCACTATTCACGCGGCTGATCATGCAATGATCACGTGACTGACCATGCACTGATCACGTGACTGATCATCTACTGATCAGTTGGCTATCATGCACTGATTACTTGGCTGATCATACACTGATCACGTGACTGATAATGCACTGATCATCTGGCTATCATGCACTCATTACCTGGCTATCGTGCACTGATCACGTGGTTGATCATGCACTGATACCGTGACTGAGCATGGACTGATCACATGACTATCATGTAGTGATCACGTGACTTAATGGCTCTGATCATGTGACTGATCATGCGCTGATCATGTTTGTTATCATACACTGATCATGTGCCTCTGGAGGCAATAAACAAAGAGCTGAGTAGGCACGAATCAAACAGTCAGCAGGCAATAATCATGGAACTCAGGTGTGAGGAATCATGCTGCTCAGCTGGCAATAATCAAGCAGTTGAGCAGGCAGGAATTACACAGCACAGCTGGCAATTGTCAAGCAGATGACAGGCAGGAATCGTGCAGCTCAAATGGCAATTGTCAAGCAGATGAGCAGACAGTAATCACGCAGCTCAGCAGGCCCTGATCACGTGACTGAGCATGCACTGTTCACGTGGCTGATCATACACTGATCACGTGATTGATCATGCACTGATCACGTGGCTATCATGCACTGATCACGTGGCTGATCATGCAATGATCACGTAGCTACCATGTACTGGTCACGTGACTGATCATGCACTGATCACGTAATTAATCATCCACTGATCACGTGACTGATCATGCACTGATCATGTGGCTATCATGCACTGCTACTTGGCTGATCATGCAATGATCACGCAGCTACCATGTACTGGTCACGTGACTGATCATGCACTGATGACGTAATTGATCATGCACTGATCATGTGGCTGATCATGCACTGATCACGTGACTGATCATGCACTGATCACGTGGCTATCATGCACTGATCACTTGCTGGTCATACACTGATCACGCAGCTACCATGTACTGGTCACGTGACTGATCATGCACTGATGACGTAATTGATCATGCACTGATCATGTGGCGGATCATGCACTGATCACTTGACTGATCATGCACTGATCACTTGGCTGATCATGCACTGATCACGTGGCTATCATGCACTTATCACATGGCTGGTCATACACTGATCTTATAGCTACCATGTACCGGTCATGTGAATGATCATACACCCATCAGGTTACTGATCATGCACTGATCACGTGACTGATCATGCAGTGATCACGTGGCTATCGTGCACTACTCACGTGGCTGATCATGCAATGATCATGTAGCTACCATGTACAGGTCACGTGAATGATCATACACCCATCAGGTGACTGATCATGCACTGATCACGTAATTGATCATTCACTGATCAGGTGACTTATCATGCACTGTTCACGTGACTGATCATGCACTGATCACGTGACTGATCATGCACTGATCTCGTTGCTATCATGCACTGATCACGTCTATATCATGCACTGATCACATGACTGCCCATGCACTGATCACGTGGATGATCATACACTAATCATGTGAAAGATCATGCACTGATCACGTGGCTGATCGTGCACTGATACCGTGACTGAGCATGGACTGATCACATGACTATCATGTAGTGATCACGTGACTTAATGGCGCTGATCATGTGACTGATCATGCGCTGATCATGTTTGCTATCATACACTGATCATGTGCCTCGGGAGGCAATAAACAAAGAGCTGAGTAGGCACGAATCATACAGTCAGCAGGCAATAATCATGGAACTCAGCTGTGAGGAATCATGCTGCTCAGCTGGCAATAATCAAGCAGCTGAGCAGGCAGGAATTACGCAGCACAGCTGGCAATTGTCAAGCAGATGACAGGCAGGAATCGTGCAGCTCAGCTGGCAATTGTCAAGCAGATGAGCAGACAGTAATCACGCAGCTCAGCAGGCCCTGATCACGTGACTGAGCATGCACTGTTCACGTGGCTGATCATACACTTATCACGTGATTGATCATTGCATTGATCACTTGGATATCATGCACTGATCACTGGCTGATCATAGACTGCTCACGTAACTGATCATGCACACATCACGTGGCTATCATGCACTGCTCACGTGGCTCGTCAAAGATGATCACGTAGCTACCATATACTGTCACGTGACTGATCATGCACAGATCACGTAAATGATCATCACTGTTCAAGTGACTGATCATGTACTGATCACGTGACTGATCATGCACTGATCACGTGGCTATCATGCTCTGCTCACGTGGCTGATCATGCAAGGATCACGTAGCAACCATGTACTGGTCACGTGACTGATCATGCACTGATCACGAAATTGATCCTGCACTGATCACGTGGCTCATCATGCAGTGATCACGTGGCTGATCACACATGTATCACGTGACTGATCATGCACTGATCACGTGGCTCTCATGCACTGATCATGTGGCTATCATGCACTGATCACGTGGCTATCATGCACTGATCACGTGGCTGATCACGCAGTGATCACGTAGCAACCATGTACTGGTCATGTGACTGATCATGCACTGATCACGTAATTGATCCTGCACTGATCACATGGCTCATCACGCACTGATCCGTTGGCTGATCACACACGTATCACGTGACTGATCATGTACAGATCACGTAAATAATCATGAAGTGATCACGTGGCTATCCTGCACTGATCACGTGGATAACATGCACTGATCACGTGGCTGATCACACACGTATCACGTGACTGATCATGCACTGATCACGTGGCTATCATGCACTGATCACGTGGCTATCATGCACTGATCACTTGGCTGATCATGCACTGATCACGTGGCTATCATGCACTTATCACATGGCTGGTCATACACTGATCTTATAGCTACCATGTACCGGTCATGTGAATGATCATACACCCATCAGGTTACTGATCATGCACTGATCACGTGACTGATCATGCAGTGATCACGTGGCTATCGTGCACTACTCACGTGGCTGATCATGCAATGATCATGTAGCTACCATGTACAGGTCACGTGAATGATCATACACCCATCAGGTGACTGATCATGCACTGATCACGTAATTGATCATTCACTGATCAGGTGACTTATCATGCACTGTTCACGTGACTGATCATGCACTGATCACGTGACTGATCATGCACTGATCTCGTTGCTATCATGCACTGATCACGTCTATATCATGCACTGATCACATGACTGCCCATGCACTGATCACGTGGATGATCATACACTAATCATTGTGAAGATCATGCACTGTCACGTGCTGATCGTCACTGATACGTGACTGAGCATGACTGATCACATGACTATCATGTAGTGATCACGGATATTGGCGCTGATCATGTGACTGATTCATGCGCTGATCATGTTTGCTATCATACACTGTCATTGTGCCTCTGGAGGCAATAAACAAAGAGCTGAGTAGGCACGAATCATACAGTCAGCAGGCATAATCATGGAACTCAGCTGTGAGGAATCATGCTGCTCAGCTGGCAATAATCAGCAGCTGAGCAGGCAGGAATTACGCAGCACAGCTGGCAATTGTCAAGCAGATGACAGGCAGGAATCGTGCAGCTCAGCTGGCAATTGTCAAGCAGAATGAGCAGACAGTAATCACGCAGCTCAGCAGGCCTGATCACGTGATGAGCATGCACTGTTCACGTGGCTGATCATACACTATCACGTATTGATCATGCATTGATCACTTGGATATCATGCACTGATCACGTGGCTGATCATAGACTGCTCACGTAACTGATCATGACACATCCACGTGGCTATCATGCACTGCTCACGTGGCTCGTCAAAGATGATCACGTAGCTACCATATACTGTCACGTGACTGATCATGCACAGATCACGTAAATGATCATGCACTGTTCAAGTGACTGATCATGTACTGATCACGTGACTGATCATGCACTGATCACGTGGCTATCATGCTCTGCTCACGTGGCTGCATCATGCAAGGATCACGTTAGCAACCATGTACTGGTCACGTGACTGATCATGCACTGATCACGAAATTGATCCTGCACTGATCACGGTGGCTCATCATGCAGTGATTACGTGGCTGATCACACATGTATCCGTGACTGATCAGGCCCTGATCACGGGCTCTCATGCACTGATCATGTGGCTATCATGCACTGATCACGTGGCCTATCATGCACTGAATCACGTGCTGATCACGCAGTGATCACGTAGCAACCATGTACTGGTCATGTGACTGATCATGCACTGATCACGTAATTGATCCTGCACTGATCACATGGCTCATCACGCACTGATCCGTTGGCTGATCACACACGTATCACGTGACTGATCATGTACAGATCACGTAAATAATCATGAAGTGATCACGTGGCTATCCTGCACTGATCACGTGGATAACATGCACTGATCACGTGGCTGATCACACACGTATCACGTGACTGATCATGCACTGATCACGTGGCTATCATGCACTGATCACGTGGCTATCATGCACTGATCACTTGGCTGATCATGCAATGATCACGTAGCTGCCATGCACTGGTCACGTGACTGATCATGCACTGATCAGGTAACTGATCATGCACTGATCACGTGACTGATCATGCCCAGATCACGTGACTGATCATGCACTGATCACGTGGCTATCATGCACTGCTCACGTGGCTGATCATGCAATGATCACCCAGCTACCATGTACTGTTCACATGACTGATCATGCACTGATCACATAATTGATCATGCACTGATCACCTGGCTTATCATGCATTCATCATGTGACTGATCATGTGCTGATCATGTTTGGTGTCACACACTGATCATGTGCATCTGCAGGCAATGAACAAATAGCTGAGTAGGCAGGAATCAGTCAGCAGGCTATAATCATGGAACTCAGCTTTGAGAAATCATGCTGCTCAGCTGGCAATAATGAAGTAGATGAGCAGGCAGGACTTATGCAGCACAGGTGGCAATTGTCAAGGAGATGACAGGCCGAAATCGTACAGCTCAGCTGGCAATTGTCAAGCAGATGAGCAGACAGTAATCACGCAGCTCAGCAGGCCCTGATCACGTGACTGAGCATGCACTGTTCACGTGGCTGATCACACTCCTATCACGTGAATAATCATGCACTGATCACGTGGCTCTCATGCACTGATCACGTGATTGCGCATGCACTGATCACGTAATTGTATGCACTGCTCACGTGGCTATCATGCACTGATGACGTGGCTGATCATGCACTGATCACATAGCTATCTTGCACTGATCACTTGGCTGATCATACACTCATCACGGGACTGATCGTGCACTGATCACGGCACTATCATGCATTGTCTACATGACTCCACATGCACTGATCACGTGGATGATCATGCACTGATCACGTGACTGGACCAGCACTGATCACGTGACTGATCATTCACTGATCACGTGGCTGATCATGCACTGATCACGTAATTGATCATTCACTGATCATTTGGTTGATCATACACTGATCACGTGGCTGATCATACACTGATCACGTGACTGATCATGCACTGGTCACGTGACTGATCATGCACTGATCACGTGGCTGGTCATACACTGATCACATGACTGATCATGCACTGTTCACGTGACTGATCATGTACTGATCACATGACTGATCATGAACTGATCACATTATTGATCATGCACTATTCACGCGGCTGATCATGCAATGATCACGTGACTGACCATGCACTGATCACGTAATTGATCATTCACTGATCATTTGGTTGATCATACACTGATCACGTGGCTGATCATACACTGATCACGTGACTGATCATGCACTGGTCACGTGACTGATCATGCACTGATCACTTGGCTGGTCATACACTGATCACATGACTGATCATGCACTGTTCACGTGACTGATCATGTACTGATCACGTGACTGATCATGAACTGATCACATTATTGATCATGCACTATTCACGCGGCTGATCATGCAATGATCACGTGACTGACCATGCACTGATCACGTGACTGATCATCTACTGATCAGTTGGCTATCATGCACTGATTACTTGGCTGATCATACACTGATCACGTGACTGATAATGCACTGATCATCTGGCTATCATGCACTCATTACCTGGCTATCGTGCACTGATCACGTGGTTGATCATGCACTGATACCGTGACTGAGCATGGACTGATCACATGACTATCATGTAGTGATCACGTGACTTAATGGCTCTGATCATGTGACTGATCATGCGCTGATCATGTTTGTTATCATACACTGATCATGTGCCTCTGGAGGCAATAAACAAAGAGCTGAGTAGGCACGAATCAAACAGTCAGCAGGCAATAATCATGGAACTCAGGTGTGAGGAATCATGCTGCTCAGCTGGCAATAATCAAGCAGTTGAGCAGGCAGGAATTACACAGCACAGCTGGCAATTGTCAAGCAGATGACAGGCAGGAATCGTGCAGCTCAAATGGCAATTGTCAAGCAGATGAGCAGACAGTAATCACGCAGCTCAGCAGGCCCTGATCACGTGACTGAGCATGCACTGTTCACGTGGCTGATCATACACTGATCACGTGATTGATCATGCACTGATCACGTGGCTATCATGCACTGATCACGTGGCTGATCATGCAATGATCACGTAGCTACCATGTACTGGTCACGTGACTGATCATGCACTGATCACGTAATTAATCATCCACTGATCACGTGACTGATCATGCACTGATCATGTGGCTATCATGCACTGCTACTTGGCTGATCATGCAATGATCACGCAGCTACCATGTACTGGTCACGTGACTGATCATGCACTGATGACGTAATTGATCATGCACTGATCATGTGGCTGATCATGCACTGATCACGTGACTGATCATGCACTGATCACGTGGCTATCATGCACTGATCACTTGTGGTCATTACACTGATCACGCAGCTACCATGTACTGGTCACGTGACTGATCATGCACTGATGACGTAATTGATCATGCATGATCATGTGGCGGATCATGCACTGATCACTTGACTGATCATGCACTGATCACTTGGCTGATCATGCACTGATCACGTGGCTATCATGCACTTATCACATGGCTGGTCATACACTGATCTTATAGCTACCATGTACCGGTCATGTGAATGATCATACACCCATCAGGGTTACTGATCATGCACTGATCACGTGATCCTGATCATGCAGTGATCACGTGGGCTATCGGTGCACTACTCACGTGGCTGATCATGCAATGATCATGTAGCTACCATGTACAGGTCACGTGAATGATCATACACCCATCAGGTGACTGATCATGCACTGATCACGTAATTGATCATTCACTGATCAGGTGACTTATATGCACTGTTCACGTGACTGATCATGCACTGATCACGTGACTGATCATGCACTGATCTCGTTGCTATCATGCACTGATCACGTCTATATCATGCACTGATCACATGACTGCCCATGCACTGATCACGTGGATGATATACACTAATCATGTGAAAGATCATGCACTGATCACGTGGCTGATCGTGCACTGATACCGTGACTGAGCATGGACTGATCACATGACTATCATGTAGTGATCACGTGACTTAATGGCGCTGATCATGTGACTGATCATGCGCTGATCATGTTTGCTATCATACACTGATCATGTGCCTCGGGAGGCAATAAACAAAGAGCTGAGTAGGCACGAATCATACAGTCAGCAGGCAATAATCATGGAACTCAGCTGTGAGGAATCATGCTGCTCAGCTGGCAATAATCAAGCAGCTGAGCAGGCAGGAATTACGCAGCACAGCTGGCAATTGTCAAGCAGATGACAGGCAGGAATCGTGCAGCTCAGCTGGCAATTGTCAAGCAGATGAGCAGACAGTAATCACGCAGCTCAGCAGGCCCTGATCACGTGACTGAGCATGCACTGTTCACGTGGCTGATCATACACTTATCACGTGATTGATCATGCATTGATCACTTGGATATCATGCACTGATCACGTGGCTGATCATAGACTGCTCACGTAACTGATCATGCACACATCACGTGGCTATCATGCACTGCTCACGTGGCTCGTCAAAGAATGATCACGTAGCTACCATATACTGGTCACGTGACTGATCATGCACAGATCACGTAAATGATCATGCACTGTTCAAGTGACTGATCATGTACTGATCACGTGACTGATCATGCACTGATCACGTGGCTATCATGCTCTGCTCACGTGGCTGATCATGCAAGGATCACGTAGCAACCATGTACTGGTCACGTGACTGATCATGCACTGATCACGAAATTGATCCTGCACTGATCACGTGGCTCATCATGCAGTGATCACGTGGCTGATCACACATGTATCACGTGACTGATCATGCACTGATCACGTGGCTCTCATGCACTGATCATGTGGCTATCATGCACTGATCACGTGGCTATCATGCACTGATCACGTGGCTGATCACGCAGTGATCACGTAGCAACCATGTACTGGTCATGTGACTGATCATGCACTGATCACGTAATTGATCCTGCACTGATCACATGGCTCATCACGCACTGATCCGTTGGCTGATCACACACGTATCACGTGACTGATCATGTACAGATCACGTAAATAATCATGAAGTGATCACGTGGCTATCCTGCACTGATCACGTGGATAACATGCACTGATCACGTGGCTGATCACACACGTATCACGTGACTGATCATGCACTGATCACGTGGCTATCATGCACTGATCACGTGGCTATCATGCACTGATCACTTGGCTGATCATGCACTGATCACGTGGCTATCATGCACTTATCACATGGCTGGTCATACACTGATCTTATAGCTACCATGTACCGGTCATGTGAATGATCATACACCCATCAGGTTACTGATCATGCACTGATCACGTGACTGATCATGCAGTGATCACGTGGCTATCGTGCACTACTCACGTGGCTGATCATGCAATGATCATGTAGCTACCATGTACAGGTCACGTGAATGATCATACACCCATCAGGTGACTGATCATGCACTGATCACGTAATTGATCATTCACTGATCAGGTGACTTATCATGCACTGTTCACGTGACTGATCATGCACTGATCACGTGACTGATCATGCACTGATCTCGTTGCTATCATGCACTGATCACGTCTATATCATGCACTGATCACATGACTGCCCATGCACTGATCACGTGGATGATTATACACTAATCATGTGATAAAGGATCATGCACTGATCCGTGGCTGATCGTGCACTTGATACCGTGACTGGAGCATGGACTGATCACATGACTATCATGTAGTGATCACGTGGACTTAATGGCGCTGATCATGTGACTGATCATGCGCTGATCATGTTTGCTATCATACACTGATCATGTGCCTCTGGAGGCAATAAACAAAGAGCTGAGTAGGCACGAATCATACAGTCAGCAGGCAATAATCATGGAACTCAGCTGTGAGGAATCATGCTGCTCAGCTGGCAATAATCAAGCAGCTGAGCAGGCAGGAATTACGCAGCACAGCTGGCAATTGTCAAGCAGATGACAGGCAGGAATCGTGCAGCTCAGCTGGCAATTGTCAAGCAGATGAGCAGACAGTAATCACGCAGCTCAGCAGGCCCTGATCACGTGACTGAGCATGGCACTGTTCACGTGGCTGATCATACACTTATCACGTGATTGATCATGCATTGATCACTTGGATATCATGCACTGATCACGTGGCTGATCCATAGACTGCTCACGTAACTGATCATGCACACATCACGTGGCTATCATGCACTGCTCACGTGGCTCGTCAAAAGAATGATCACGTAGCTACCATATACTGTTCACGTGACTGATCATGCACAGATCACGTAAATGATCATGCACTGTTCAAGTGACTGATCATGTACTGATTCACGTGACTGATCATGCACTGATCACGTGGCTATCATGCTCTGCTCAACGTGGCCTGATTCATGCAAGGATCACGTAGCAACCATGGTACTGGTCACGTGTGACTGATCATTGCCACTGATCACGAAAATTGATCCTGCACTGATCACGTGGCTCATCATGCAGTGATCACGTGGCTGATCACACATGTATCACGTGACTGATCATGCACTGATCACGTGGCTCTCATGCACTGATCATGTGGCTATCATGCACTGATCACGTGGCTATCATGCACTGATCACGTGGCTGATCACGCAGTGATCACGTAGCAACCATGTACTGGTCATGTGACTTGATCATGCACTGATCACGTAATTGATCCTGCACTGATCACATGGCTCATCACGCACTGATCCGGTTGGCTGATCACACAACGTATCACGTGACTGATCATGTACAGATCACGTAAATAATCATGAAGTGAATCACGTGGCTATCCTGCACTGATCACCGTGGATAACATGCACTGATCACGTGGCTGATCACACACGTATCACGTGACTGATCATGCACTGATCACGTGGCTATCATGCACTGATCACGTGGCTATCATGCACTGATCACTTGGCTGATCATGCAATGATCACGTAGCTGCCATGCACTGGTCACGTGACTGATCATGCACTGATCAGGTAACTGATCAGGCCCTGATCAACGTGACCTGATCATGCCCAGATCACGTGACTGATCATGCACTGATCACGTGGCTATCATGCACTGATCACGTGGCTGATCATGCAATGATCACTCAGCTACCATGTACTGTTCACATGACTGATCATGCACTGATCACATAATTGATCATCGCACTGATCACCTGCTTATCATGCATTCATCATGTGACTGATCATGTGCTGATCATGTTTGGTGTCACCACACTGATCATGTGCATCTGCAGGCAATGAACAAATAGAGCTGAGTAGGCAGGAATCAGTCAGCAGGCTTATAATCATGGAACTCAGCTTTGAGAAATCATGCTGCTCAGCTGGCAATAATGAAGTAGATGAGCAGGCAGGACTTATGCAGCACAGGTGGCAATTGTCAAGGAGATGACAGGCCGAAATGTACAGCTCAGCTGGCAATTGTCAAGCAGATATGAGCAGACAGTAATCACGCAGCTCAGCAGGCCCTGATCACGTGACTGAGCATGCACTGTTCACGTGGCTGATCACACTCCTATCACGTGAATAATCATGCACTGATCACGTGGCTCTCATGCACTGATCACGTGATTGCGCATGCACTGATCACGTAATTGTATTGCACTGCTCACGTGGGCTATCATGCAACTGATGACGTGGCTGATCATGCACTGATCACATAGCTATCTTGCACTGATCACTTGGCTGATCATAACACTCATCACGGGACTGATCGTGCACTGAATCACGGCACTATCATGCATTGTCTACATGACTCCACATGCACTGATCACGTGGATGATCATGCACTGATCACGTGACTGACCATGCACTGATCACGTGACTGATCATTTCACTGATCACGTGGCTGATCATGCACTGATCACGTAATTGATCATTCACTGATCATTTGGTTGATCATTACACTGATCACGTGGCTGATCATACACTGATCACGTGACTGATCATGCACTGTCACGTGACTGATCATGCACTGATCACGTGGCTGGTCATACACTGATCACATGACTGATCATGCACTGTTTCACGTGACTGATCATGTACTGATCACATGACTGATCAATGAACTGATCACATTATTGATCATGCACTATTCACGCGGCTGATCATGCAATGATCACGTGACTGACCATGCACTGATCACGTAATTGATCATTCACTGATCATTGGTTGATCATACACTGATCACGTGGCTGATCATACACTGATCACGTGACTGATCATGCACTGGTCACGTGACTGATCATGCACTGATCACTTGGCTGGTCATACACTGATCACATGACTGATCATGCACTGTTCACGTGGACTGATCATGTACTGATCACGTGACTGATCATGAACTGATCACATTATTGATCATGCACTATTCACGCGGCTGATCATGCAATGATCACGTGACTGACCATTGCACTGATCACGTGACTGATCATCTACTGATCAGTTGGCTATCATGCACTGATTACTTGGCTGATCATACACTTGATCACGTGTGACTGATAATGCACTGATCATCTGGCTATCATGCACTCATTACCTGGCTATCGTGCACTGATCACGTGGTTGATCATGCACTGATACCGTGACTGAGCATGGGACTGATCACATGACTATCATGTAGTGATCACGTGACTTAATGGCTCTGATCATGTGACTGATCATGCGCTGATCAGTTTGTTATCATACACTGATCATGTGCCTCTGGAGGCAATAAACAAAGAGCTGAGTAGGCACGAATCAAACAGTCAGCAGGCAATAATCATGGAAACTCAGGTGTGAGGAATCATGCTGCCTCAGCTGGCAATAATCAAGCAGTTGAGCAGGCAGGAATTACACAGCACAGCTGGCAATTGTCAAGCAAGATGACAGGCAGGAATCGTGCAGCTCAAATGGCAATTGTCAAGCAGATGAGCAGACAGTAATCACGCAGCTCAGCAGGCCCTGATCACGTGACTGAGCATGCACTGTTCACGTGGCTGATCATACACTGATCACGTGATTGATCATGCACTGATCACGTGGCTATCATGCACTGGATCACGTGGCTGATCATGCAATGATCACGTAGCTACCATGTACTGGTCACGTGACTGATCATGCACTGATCACGTAATTAATCATCCACTGATCACGCTGACTGATCATGCACTGATCATGTGGCTATCATGCACTGCTACTTGGCTGATCATGCAATGATCACGCAGCTACCATGTACTGGTCACGTGAGCTGATCATGCACTGATGACGTAATTGATCATGCACTGATCATGTGGCTGATCATGCACTGATCACGTGACTGATCATGCACTGATCACGTGGCTATCATGCACTGATCACTTGCTGGTCATACACTGATCACGCAGCTACCATGTACTGGTCACGTGACTGATCATGCACTGATGACGTAATTGATCATGCACTGATCATGTGGCGGATCATGCACTGATCACTTGACTGATCATGCACTGATCACTTGGCTGATCATGCACTGATCACGTGGCTATCATGCACTTATCACATGGCTGGTCATACACTGATCTTATAGCTACCATGTACCGGTCATGTGAATGATCATACACCCATCAGGTACTGATCATGCACTGATCACGTGACTGATCATGCAGTGATCACGTGGCTATCGTGCACTACTCACGTGGCTGATCATGCAATGATCATGTAGCTACCATGTACAGGTCACGTGAATGATCATACACCCATCAGGTGACTGATCATGCACTGATCACGTAATTGATCATTCACTGATCAGGTGACTTATGCACTGTTCACGTGACTGATCATGCACTGATCACGTGACTGATCATGCACTGATCTCGTTGCTATCATGCACTGATCACGTCTATATCATGCACTGATCACATGACTGCCCATGCACTGATCACGTGGGATGATTCATACACTAATCATTGTGAAAGATCATGCACTGATCACGTGGTCTGATCGTGCACTGATACCTTGACTGAGCATGGACTGATCACATGACTATCATGTAGTGATCACGTGACTTAATGGCGCTGATCATGTGACTGATCATGCGCTGATCATGTTTGCTATCATACACTGATCATGTGCCTCGGAGGCAATAAACAAAGAGCTGAGTAGGCACGAATCATACAGTTCAGCAGGCAATAATCATGGAACTCAGCTGTGAGGAATCATGCTGCCTCAGCTGGCAATTAATCAAGCAGCCTGAGCAGGCAGGAATTACGCAGCACAGCTGGCAATTGTCAAGCAGATGACAGGCAGGAATCGTGCAGCTCAGCTGGCAATTGTCAAGACAGATGAGCAGACAGTAATTCACGCCAGCTCAGCCAGGGCCCCTGATACGCTGACTGAGCTATGCCACTGTTCACGTGGGCTGATCATACACTTCATCACGTGTGAGTCCATGCATTTGATCACTTGGACGATCATGCACTGATCACCGTGGCTGATCATAGACTGCTCACGTAACTGATCATGCACACATCACGTGGCTATCATGCACTGCTCACGTGGCTCGTCAAAGAATGATCACGTAGCTACCATACTGGTCACGTGACTGATCATGCACAGATCACGTAAATGATCATGCACTGTTCAAGTGACTGATCATGTACTGATCACGTGACTGATCATGCACTGATCACGTGGCTATCATGCTCTGCTCACGTGGCTGATCATGCAAGGATCACGTAGCAACCATGTACTGGTCACGTGACTGATCATGCACTGATCACGAAATTGATCCTGCACTGATCACGTGGCTCATCATGCAGTGATCACGTGGCTGATCACACATGTATCACGTGACTGATCATGCACTGATCACGTGGCTCTCATGCACTGATCATGTGGCTATCATGCACTGATCACGTGGCTATCATGCACTGATCACGTGGCTGATCACGCAGTGATCACGTAGCAACCATGTACTGGTCATGTGAGATCATGCACTGATCACGTAATTGATCCTGCACTGATCACATGGCTCATCACGCACTGATCCGTTGGCTGATCACAACGTATCACGTGACTGATCATGTACAGATCACGTAAATAATCATGAAGTGATCACGTGGCTATCCTGCACTGATCACGTGGATAACATGCACTGATCACGTGGCTGATCACACACGTATCACGTGACTGATCATGCACTGATCACGTGGCTATCATGCACTGATCACGTGGCTATCATGCACTGATCACTTGGCTGATCATCACTGATCACGTGGCTATCATGCACTTATCACATGGCTGGTCATACACTGATCTTATAGCTACCATGTACCGGTCATGTGAATGATCATACACCCATCAGGTTACTGATCATGCACTGATCACGTGACTGATCATGCAGTGATCACGTGGCTATCGTGCACTACTCACGTGGCTGATCATGCAATGATCATGTAGCTACCATGTACAGGTCACGTGAATGATCATACACCCATCAGGTGACTGATCATGCACTGATCACGTAATTGATCATTCACTGATCAGGTGACTTATCATGCACTGTTCACGTGACTGATCATGCACTGCTCACGTGACTGATCATGCACTGATCTCGTTGCTATCATGCACTGATCACGTCTATATCATGCACTGATCACATGACTGCCCATGCACTGATCACGTGGATGATCATACACTAATCATGTGAAAGATCATGCACTGATCACGTGGCTGATCGTGCACTGATACCGTGACTGAGCATGGACTGATCACATGACTATATGTAGTGATCACGTGACTTAATGGCGCTGATCATGTGACTGATCATGCGCTGATCATGTTTGCTATCATACACTGATCATGTGCCTCTGGAGGCAATAAACAAAGAGCTGAGTAGGCACGAATCATACAGTCAGCAGGCAATAATCATGGAACTCAGCTGTGAGGAATCATGCTGCTCAGCTGGCAATAAAGCAGCTGAGCAGGCAGGAATTACGCAGCACAGCTGGCAATTGTCAAGCAGATGACAGGCAGGAATCGTGCAGCTCAGCTGGCAATTGTCAAGCAGATGAGCAGACAGTAATCACGCAGCTCAGCAGGCCCTGATCACGTGACTGAGCATGCACTGTTCACGTGGCTGATCATACACTTATCACGTGATTGATCATGCATTGATCACTTGGATATCATGCACTGATCACGGGCTGATCATAGACTGCTCACGTAACTGATCATGCACACATCACGTGGCTATCATGCACTGCTCACGTGGCTCGTCAAAGAATGATCACGTAGCTACCATATACTGTCACGTGACTGATCATGCACAGATCACGTAAATG
>NW_020191561.1:0-13039 GCF_002263795.3 Bos taurus
TTTATATGCTAATCAGAGATGTCAAGAATAATAGTATGAGGAGAGCTCAGTAGGAAAATTCGGTGGAGAAAAGAGACTGAGTAGCTTGGTTTACGCGGAAGACCAATTAAACTTCAAGACATGAAGTTTGCACCACTTACGTAGGCCGCAGGCGCCCTCTCGAATAACGAAAGGTGCCTCACCCTAGACACCTTCTCGAGTGGGTCTTAGCAGCCCAGGCATAATTAGTAATCGTGGTGGGTTCCGCGCTCCAGATGGAGACTCAGCTGGAAGTTAAAGGGAAGAATGACAAGGAACTTTATGAATTGGAGCTGTAAGTTAACTCTTTGACAGAGAGAGCGAGATGGTGGTGGGGTACAGCCCCCAGTGAAATCAGAGGTGAGAGCACAAAGCAATACAGTAGGCAGACTCTGATTTTTTTGGGGGGAGATGCTCGAGAATATCCGGGTGGACCCTGAGGCTCGATCCCGCATTTGCGTATGCCGAGCCTCCTTCCTCATGACCTTTGTCCAGAATGGAAGTCCTCCCCGGCTCCCGGCACATGATCAGTGCATGCTCAGTCACAATATCAGTGCATGATCAGCCACGTGATCACTGACGGCACAGTCACGTGATCAGCGCCTCTCAGTCACGTGATCACCGGATGATAAACACGATCAGTGAACGACCAGCCACGTGATCACTGCCTGCGCAGTCAGGAAGTCAGTTCCTGATCAGCCACGTGATCAGTGCGTGCACAGTCCCATGATGAGCGCCTGTCAGTCACTGATCACTGCTGATAAACACGTGATCAGTGCCCGATCAGCCATGTCATCAGTCATGTGAAGACGTGATCAGTGCATGATAGCCACGTGATCAGTGCGTGCACAGTCCCATGATCAGCGCCTGTCAGTCACTGATCATTGCCTGATAAACACGTGATCAGTGCATGATGAGCCATGTGATCAGTGCCTGAGCAGCCACGTCATCAGTGCATGATCAGTCACGTGATCAGTGCATGATAGCCACGTGATCAGTGCATGCTGAGTCACGTTATCTGACTTGATCAGCCACGTGATCAGTGCCTGCAGAATCACGTGATCAGCCTGCTGAGCTGCGTGATTCCTGCCGGCTCATCTGCTGACAATTGCCAGCTGAGCTGCGTGATTCCTGCCTGGTCACCTGCTTGATTATTGCAGTTGAGCAGCATGATTCGTCACTGCTGACCTCCATGCTTATTGCCTGCTGATTGCGTGGTTCGTGTCTGCACAGCTCTTTGAGTATTGCCTCCTGAGGTCCCTGTTCGGTCGCCACCTGCCGGCCAGCCCTAGCTGATCCAGGGTATTCGAAGGAGAGATGGCCTAGGCGACTATTTATATGCTAATCAGAGATGTCAAGAATAATAGTATGAGGAGAGCTCAGTAGGAAAATTCGGTGGAGAAAAGAGACTCAGTAGCTTGGTTTACGCGGAAGACCAATTAAACTTCAAGACATGAAGTTTGCACCACTTACGTAGGCCGCAGGCGCCCTCTCGAATAACGAAAGGTGCCTCACCCTAGACACCTTCTCGAGTGGGTCTTAGCAGCCCAGGCATAATTAGTAATCGTGGTGGGTTCCGCGCTCCAGATGGAGACTCAGCTGGAAGTTAAAGGGAAGAATGACAAGGAACTTTATGAATTGGAGCTGTAAGTTAACTCTTTGACAGAGAGAGCGAGATGGTGGTGGGGGACAGCCCCCAGTGAAATCAGAGGTGAGTGCACAAAGCAATACAGTAGGCAGACTCTGGTTTTTTTGGGGGGAGATGCTCGAGAATATCCGGGTGGACCCCTGAGGCTCGATCCCGCATTTGCGTATGCCGAGCCTCCTTCCTCATGACCTTTGTCCACAGTGGAAGGCCTCCCCGGCTCCCGGCACATGATCAGTGCATGCTCACTCACGATATCAGTGCATGATCAGCCACGTGATCACTGACGGACAGTCACGTGATCAGCGCCTCTCAGTCACGGGATCACCGGGTGATAAACACGTGATCAGTGAACGACCAGCCACGTGATCACTGCATGCGCAGTCAGGTGGCCAGTTCCTGATCAGCCACGTGATCAGTGCGTGCACAGGCCCATGATCAGCGCCTGTCAGTCACTGATCACTGCCTGATAAACACGTGATCAGTGCCTGAGCAGCCACGTCATCAGTGCATGCCCAGTCACGTGATCAGTGCATGATAGCCACGTGATCAGTGCATGCTCAGTCACGTGATCTGTACTTGATCAGCCACGTGATCAGTGCCTGCAGAGTCACGTGATCAGGGCCTGCTGAGCTGCGTGATTCCTGCCGGCTCATCTGCATGACAATTGCCAGCTGAGCTGCGTGATTCCTGCCGGCTCATCTGCTTGACAATTGCCAGCTGAGCTGCGTGATTCCTGCCTGGTCACCTGCTTGATTATTGCCAGTTGAGCAGCATGATTCGTCACTGCTGACCTCCATGCTTATTGCCTGCTGATTGCGTGGTTCGTGTCTGCTCAGCTCTTTGAGTATTGCCTTCTGAGTCCCTGTTCGGTCGCCACCTGCCGGGGACCAGCCCCAGCTGATCCAGGGTATTCGAAGGAGAGATGGCCTAGGCGACTATTTATATGCTAATCAGAGATGTCAAGAATAATAGTATGAGGAGAGCTCAGTAGGAAAATTCGGAGGAAAAAGAGACTGAGATCTTGTTGTTACGGAAGACCAATCAAACTTCAAGACAAGAACTTTGCACCACTTACGTAGGCCGCAGGCGCCCTCTCTAACGAAGGTGCCTCACCCTAGACACCTTGTCGAGTGGGGCTTAGCAGCCCAGGCATAATTAGTAAGCGTGGTGGGTTCCGCGCTCCAGATGGAGACTCAGCTGGAAGTTAAAGGGAAGAATGACAAGGAACTTTATGAATTGGAGCTGTAAGTTAACTCTTTGACAGAGAGAGCGAGATGGTGGTGGGGACAGCCCCCAGTGAAATCAGAGGTGAGAGCACAAAGCAATACAGTAGGCAGACTCTGGTTTTTTTGGGGGGAGATGCTCGAGAATATCCGGGTGGACTCCTGAGGCTCGATCCCGCATTTGCGTATGCCGAACCTCCTTCGTCATGACCTTTGTCCAGAGTGGAAGGCCTCCCCGGCTTCCGGCACATGATCAGTGCATGCTCAGTCACGATATCAGTAAATGATCAGCCACGTGATCACTGACGGAACAGTCACGTGATCAGCGCCTCACAGTCCCGGATCACTGGATGATAAACACGTGATAAGTGAACGACCAGCCACGTGATCACTGCATGCGCAGTCAGGTGGCCAGTTCCTAATCAGCCACGTGATCAGTGCGTGCACAGTCCCATGATCAGCGCCTGTCAGTCACTGATCACTGCCTGATAAACACGTGATCAATGCCGAACAGCCAAGTCATCAGTGCATGCGCAGTCACGTGATCAGTGCATGATAGCCACGTGATCACTGCGTGCACAGGCCCATGATCAGCGCCTGTCAGTCACTGATCATTGCCTGATAAACACGTGATCAGTGCATGATGAGCCATGTGATCAGTGTCTGAGCAGCCACGTCATCAGTCCATGCTCAGTCACGTGATCTGTACTTGATCAGCCACGTGATCAGTGCCTGCAGAGTCACGTGATCAGGGCCTGCTGAGCTTCGTGATTCCTGCCGCCTCATCTGCATGACAATTGCCAGCTGAGCTGCGTGATTCATGTCGGCTCATCTGCTTGACAATTGCCAGCTGAGCTGTGTGATTCCGGCCTGGTCACCTGCTTGATTATTGTCAGTTGAGCAGCATGATTCGTCACTGCTGACCTCCATGCTTATTGCCTGCTGATTGCGTGGTTCGTGTCTGCACAGCTCTTTGAGTATTGCCTCCTGAGGTCCCTGTTCGGTCGCCACCTGCCGGGGACCAGCCCTAGCTGATCCAGGGTATTCGAAGGAGAGATGGCCTAGGCGACTATTTATATGCTAATCAGAGATGTCAAGAATAATAGTATGAGGAGAGCTCAGTAGGAAAATTCGGTGGAGAAAAGAGACTGAGTAGCTTGGTTTACGCGGAAGACCAATTAAACTTCAAGACATGAAGTTAGCACCACTTACGTAGGCTGCAGGCGCCCTCTCGAATAACGAAAGGTGCCTCACCCTAGACACCTTCTCGAGTGGGTCTTAGCAGCCCAGGCATAATTAGTAATCGTGGTGGGTTCCGCGCTCCAGATGGAGACTCAGCTGGAAGTTAAAGGGAAGAATGACAAGGAACTTTATGAATTGGAGCTGTAAGTTAACTCTTTGACAGAGAGAGTGAAATGGTGGTGGGGTTCAGCCCCCAGTGAAATCAGAGGTGAGTGCACAAAGCAATACAGTAGGCAGACTCTGGTTTTTTTTGGGGGGAGATGCTCGAGAATATCCGGGTGGACCCCTGAGGCTCGATCCCGCACTTGCGTATGCCGAGCCTCCTTCCTCATGGCCTTTGTCCAGAATGGAAGTCCTCCCCGGCTCCCGGCACATGATCAGTGCATGCTCAGTCACGATATCAGTGCATGATCAGCCACGTGATCACTGACGGAACAGTCTCGTGATCAGCGCCTCTCAGTCACGGATCACCGGATGATAAACACGAGATCAGTGAACGACCAGCCACGTGATCACTGCATGCGCAGTCAGGTGGCCAGTTCCTGATCAGCCACGTGATCAGTGCGTGCACAGTCCCATGATCAGCGCCTGTCAGTCACTGATCACTGCCTGATAAACACGTGATCAGTGCATGATGCCATGTGATCAGTGCCTGAGCAGCCACGTCATCAGTGCATGCGCAGTCACGTGATCAGTGCATGATAGCCACGTGATCAGTGCATGCTCAGTCACGTGATCTGTACTTGATCAGCCACGAGATCAGTGCCTGCAGAGTAACCTGATCAGGGCCTGCTGAGCTGTGTGATTCCTGCCGGCTCATCTGCATGACAATTGCCAGCTGAGCTGCCTGATTCCTGTCGGCTCATCTGCTTGACAATTGCCAGCTGAGCTTCGTGATTCCTGCCTGGTCACCTGCTTGATTATTGCCAGTTGAGCAGCATGATTCGTCACTGCTGAGCTCCATGCTTATTGCCTGCTGATTGCGTGTGTTCGTGTCTGCTCAGCTCTTTGAGTATTGCCTCCTGAGGTCCCTGTTCGGTCGCCACCTGCCGGGGACCAGCCCCAGCTGATCCAGGGTATTCGAAGGAGAGATGGCCTAGGCGACTCTTTATATGCTAATCAGAGATGTCAAGAATAATAGTATGAGGAGAGCTCAGTAGGAAAAATCGGAGGAAAAAAGAGACTGAGATCTTGTTGTTCACGGGAGACCAATCAAACTTCAAGACAAGAACTTTGCACCACTTACGTAGGCCGCAGGCGCCCTCTCGAACGGAAGGTGCCTCACCCTAGACACCTTCTCGAGTGGGTCTTAGCAGTCCAGGCATAATTAGTAAGCGTGGTGGGTTCCGCGCTCCAGATGGAGACTCAGCTGGAAGTTAAAGGGAAGAATGACAAGGAACTTTATGAATTGGAGCTGTAAGTTAACTCTTTGACAGAGAGAGCGAGATGGTGGTGGGGGACAGCCCCCAGTGAAATCAGAGGTGAGAGCACAAAGCAATACAGTAGGCAGACTCTGGTTTTTTTGGGGGGAGATGCTCGAGAATATCCGGGTGGACTCCTGAGGCTCGATCCCGCATTTGCGTATGCCGAACCTCCTTCGTCATGACCTTTGTCCAGAGTGGAAGGCCTCCCCGGCTTCCGGCACATGATCAGTGCATGCTCAGTCACGATATCAGTAAATGATCAGCCACGTGATCACTGACGGAACAGTCACGTGATCAGCGCCTCACAGTCCCGGGATCACTGGATGATAAACACGTGATAAGTGAACGACCAGCCACGTGATCACTGCATGCGCAGTCAGGTGGCCAGTTCCTAATCAGCCACGTGATCAGTGCGTGCACAGTCCCATGATCAGCGCCTGTCAGTCACTGATCACTGCCTGATAAACACGTGATCAATGCCCGAACAGCCAAGTCATCAGTGCATGCGCAGTCACGTGATCAGTGCATGATAGCCACGTGATCAGTGCGTGCACAGGCCCATGATCAGCGCCTGTCAGTCACTGATCATTGCCTGATAAACACGTGATCAGTGCATGATGAGCCATGTGATCAGTGTCTGAGCAGCCACGTCATCAGTCCATGCTCAGTCACGTGATCTGTACTTGATCAGCCACGTGATCAGTGCCTGCAGAGTCACGTGATCAGGGCCTGCTGAGCTTCGTGATTCCTGCCGCCTCATCTGCATGACAATTGCCAGCTGAGCTGCGTGATTCATGTCGGCTCATCTGCTTGACAATTGCCAGCTGAGCTGTGTGATTCCGGCCTGGTCACCTGCTTGATTATTGTCAGTTGAGCAGCATGATTCGTCACTGCTGACCTCCATGCTTATTGCCTGCTGATTGCGTGGTTCGTGTCTGCTCAGCTCTTTGAGTATTGCCTCCTGAGGTCCCTGTTCGGTCGCCACCTGCCGGGGACCAGCCCTAGCTGATCCAGGGTATTCGAAGGAGAGATGGCCTAGGCGACTATTTATATGCTAATCAGAGATGTCAAGAATAATAGTATGAGGAGAGCTCTGTAGGAAAATTCGGTGGAGAAAAGAGACTGAGTAGCTTGGTTTACGCGGAAGACCAATTAAACTTCAAGACATGAAGTTAGCACCACTTACGTAGGCTGCAGGCGCCCTCTCGAATAACGAAAGGTGCCTCACCCTAGACACCTTCTCGAGTGGGTCTTAGCAGCCCAGGCATAATTAGTAATCGTGGTGGGTTCCGCGCTCCAGATGGAGACTCAGCTGGAAGTTAAAGGGAAGAATGACAAGGAACGTTATGAATTGGAGCTGTAAGTTAACTCTTTGACAGAGAGAGTGAAATGGTGGTGGGGTTCAGCCCCCAGTGAAATCAGAGGTGAGTGCACAAAGCAATACAGTAGGCAGACTCTGGTTTTTTGGGGGGAGATGCACGAGAATATCCGGGTGGACCCCTGAGGCTCGATCCCGCACTTGCGTATGCCGAGCCTCCTTCCTCATGGCCTTTGTCCAGAATGGAAGTCCTCCCCGGCTCCCGGCACATGATCAGTGCATGCTCAGTCACGATATCAGTGCATGATCAGCCACGTGATCACTGACGGAACAGTCTCGTGATCAGCGCCTCTCAGTCACGGGATCACCGGATGATAAACACGAGATCAGTGAACGACCAGCCACGTGATCACTGCATGCGCAGTCAGGTGGCCAGTTCCTGATCAGCCACGTGATCAGTGCGTGCACAGTCCCATGATCAGCGCCTGTCAGTCACTGATCACTGCCTGATAAACACGTGATCAGTGCATGATGAGCCATGTGATCAGTGCCTGAGCAGCCACGTCATCAGTGCATGCGCAGTCACGTGATCAGTGCATGATAGCCACGTGATCAGTGCATGCTCAGTCACGTGATCTGTACTTGATCAGCCACGAGATCAGTGCCTGCAGAGTAACCTGATCAGGGCCTGCTGAGCTGTGTGATTCCTGCCGGCTCATCTGCATGACAATTGCCAGCTGAGCTGCCTGATTCCTGTCGGCTCATCTGCTTGACAATTGCCAGCTGAGCTTCGTGATTCCTGCCTGGTCACCTGCTTGTTTATTGCCAGTTGAGCAGCATGATTTGTCACTGCTGAGCTCCATGCTTATTGCCTGCTGATTGCGTGGTTCGTGTCTGCTCAGCTCTTTGAGTATTGCCTCCTGAGGTCCCTGTTCGGTCGCCACCTGCCGGGGACCAGCCCCAGCTGATCCAGGGTATTCGAAGGAGAGATGGCCTAGGCGACTCTTTATATGCTAATCAGAGATGTCAAGAATAATAGTATGAGGAGAGCTCAGTAGGAAAAATCGGAGGAAAAAAGAGACTGAGGATCTTGTTGTTCACGGGAGACCAATCAAACTTCAAGACAAGAACTTTGCACCACTTACGTAGGCCGCAGGCGCCCTCTCGAAGGGCGGAAGGTGCCTCACCCTAGACACCTTCTCGAGTGGGTCTTAGCAGTCCAGGCATAATTAGTAAGCGTGGTGGGTTCCGCGCTCCAGATGGAGACTCAGCTGGAAGTTAAAGGGAAGAATGACAAGGAACTTTATGAATTGGAGCTGTAAGTTAACTCTTTGACAGAGAGAGCGAGATGGTGGTGGGGACAGCCCCCAGTGAAATCAGAGGTGAGAGCACAAAGCAATACAGTAGGCAGACTCTGGTTTTTTTGGGGGGAGATGCTCGAGAATATCCGGGTGGACTCCTGAGGCTCGATCCCGCATTTGCGTATGCCGAACCTCCTTCGTCATGACCTTTGTCCAGAGTGGAAGGCCTCCCCGGCTTCCGGCACATGATCAGTGCATGCTCAGTCACGATATCAGTAAATGATCAGCCACGTGATCACTGACGGAACAGTCACGTGATCAGCGCCTCACAGTCCCGAGATCACTGGATGATAAACACGTGATAAGTGAACGACCAGCCACGTGATCACTGCATGCGCAGTCAGGTGGCCAGTTCCTAATCAGCCACGTGATCAGTGCGTGCACAGTCCCATGATCAGCGCCTGTCAGTCACTGATCACTGCCTGATAAACACGTGATCATGCCCGAACAGCCAGTCATCAGTGCATGCGCAGTCACGTGATCAGTGCATGATAGCCACGTGATCAGTGCGTGCACAGGCCCATGATCAGCGCCTGTCAGTCACTGATCATTGCCTGATAAACACGTGATCAGTGCATGATGAGCCATGTGATCAGTGTCTGAGCAGCCACGTCATCAGTCCATGCTCAGTCACGTGATCTGTACTTGATCAGCCACGTGATCAGTGCCTGCAGAGTCACGTGATCAGGGCCTGCTGAGCTTCGTGATTCCTGCCGCCTCATCTGCATGACAATTGCCAGCTGAGCTGCGTGATTCATGTCGGCTCATCTGCTTGACAATTGCCAGCTGAGCTGTGTGATTCCGGCCTGGTCACCTGCCTTGATTATTGTCAGTTGAGCAGCATGATTCGTCACTGCTGACCTCCATGCTTATTTGCCTGCTGATTGCGTGGTTCGTGTCTGCTCAGCTCTTGAGTATTGCCTTCCTGAGGTCCCTGTTCCGGTCGCCACCTGCCGGGGACCAGCCCTAGCTGATCCAGGGTATTCGAAGGAGAGATGGCCTAGGCGACTATTTATATGCTAATCAGAGATGTCAAGAATAATAGTATGAGGAGAGCTCTGTAGGAAAATTCGGTGGAGAAAAGAGACTGAGTAGCTTGGTTTACGCGGAAGACCAATTAAACTTCAAGACATGAAGTTAGCACCACTTACGTAGGCTGCAGGCGCCCTCTCGAATAACGAAAGGTGCCTCACCCTAGACACCTTCTCGAGTGGGTCTTAGCAGCCCAGGCATAATTAGTAATCGTGGTGGGTTCCGCGCTCCAGATGGAGACCTCACTGGGAAGTTAAAGGGAAAGAATGACAAGGACGTTATGAATTGGAGCTGTAAGTTAACTCTTTGACAGAGAGAGTGAAATGGTGGTGGGGTTCAGCCCCCAGTGAAATCAGAGGTGAGTGCACAAAGCAATACAGTAGGCAGAACTCTGGTTTTTTGGGGGAGATGCTCGAGAATATCCGGGTGGACCCCTGAGGCTCGATCCCGCACTTGCGTATGCCGAGCCTCCTTCCTCATGGCCTTTGTCCAGAATGGAAGTCCTCCCCGGCTCCCGGCACATGATCAGTGCATGCTCAGTCACGATATCAGTGCATGATCAGCCACGTGATCACTGACGGAACAGTCTCGTGATCAGCGCCTCTCAGTCACGGGATCACCGGATGATAAACACGAGATCAGTGAACGACCAGCCACGTGATCACTGCATGCGCAGTCAGGTGGCCAGTTCCTGATCAGCCACGTGATCAGTGCGTGCACAGTCCCATGATCAGCGCCTGTCAGTCACTGATCACTGCCTGATAAACACGTGATCAGTGCATGATGAGCCATGTGATCAGTGCCTGAGCAGCCACGTCATCAGTGCATGCGCAGTCACGTGATCAGTGCATGATAGCCACGTGATCAGTGCATGCTCAGTCACGTGATCTGTACTTGATCAGCCACGAGATCAGTGCCTGCAGAGTAACCTGATCAGGGCCTGCTGAGCTGTGTGATTCCTGCCGGCTCATCTGCATGACAATTGCCAGCTGAGCTGCCTGATTCCTGTCGGCTCATCTGCTTGACAATTGCCAGCTGAGCTTCGTGATTCCTGCCTGGTCACCTGCTTGTTTATTGCCAGTTGAGCAGCATGATTTGTCACTGCTGAGCTCCATGCTTATTGCCTGCTGATTGCGTGGTTCGTGTCTGCTCAGCTCTTTGAGTATTGCCTCCTGAGGTCCCTGTTCGGTCGCCACCTGCCGGGGACCAGCCCCAGCTGATCCAGGGTATTCGAAGGAGAGATGGCCTAGGCGACTCTTTATATGCTAATCAGAGATGTCAAGAATAATAGTATGAGGAGAGCTCAGTAGGAAAATCGAGGAAAAAAGAGACTGAGGATCTGTTGTTCACGCGAGACCAATCAAACTTCAAGACAAGAACTTTGCCACCACTTACGTAGGCCGCAGGCGCCCTCTCGAAGGGCGGAAGGTGCCTCACCCTAGACACCTTCTCGAGTGGGTCTTAGCAGTCCAGCATAATTAGTAAGCGTGGTGGGTTCCGCGCTCCAGATGGAGACTCAGCTGGAAGTTAAAGGGGAAGAATGACAAGGAACTTTATGATTGGAGCTGTAAGTTAACTCTTTGACAGAGAGAGCGAAGATGGTGGTGGGGACAGCCCCCAGTGAAATCAGAGGTGAGAGCACAAAGCAATACAGTAGGCAGACTCTGGATTTTTTGGGGGGAGATGCTCGAGAATATCCGGGTGGACTCCTGAGGCTCGATCCGCATTTGCGCTATATGCCGAACCTCCTTCGTCATGACCTTTGTCCAGAGTGGAAAGGCCTCCCGGCTTCCCGGCACATGATAAGTGCATGCTCAGTTCACGATATCAGTAAATGATCAGCCACGTGATCACTGACGGAACAGTCACGTGATCAGCGCCTCACAGTCCCGGGATCACTGGATGATAAACACGTGATAAGTGAACGACCAGCCACGTGATCACTGCATGCGCAGTCAGGTGGCCAGTTCCTAATCAGCCACGTGATCAGTGCGTGCACAGTCCATGATCAGCGGCCTGTCAGTCACTGATCACTGCCTGATAAACACGTGATCAATGCCCGAACAGCCAAGTCATCAGTGCATGCGCAGTCACGTGATCAGTGCATGATAGCCACGTGATCAGTGCGTGCACAGGCCCATGATCAGCGCCTGTCAGTCACTGATCATTGCCTGATAAACACGTGATCAGTGCATGATGAGCCATGTGATCAGTGTCTGAGCAGCCACGTCATCAGTCCATGCTCAGTCACGTGATCTGTACTTGATCAGCCACGTGATCAGTGCCTGCAGAGTCACGTGATCAGGGCCTGCTGAGCTTCGTGATTCCTGCCGCCTCATCTGCATGACAATTGCCAGCTGAGCTGCGTGATTCATGTCGGCTCATCTGCTTGACAATTGCCAGCTGAGCTGTGTGATTCCGGCCTGGTCACCTGCTTGATTATTGTCAGTTGAGCAGCATGATTCGTCACTGCTGACCTCCATGCTTATTGCCTGCTGATTGCGTGGTTCGTGTCTGCTCAGCTCTTTGAGTATTGCCTCCTGAGGTCCCTGTTCGGTCGCCACCTGCCGGGGACCAGCCCTAGCTGATCCAGGGTATTCGAAGGAGAGATGGCCTAGGCGACTATTTATATGCTAATCAGAGATGTCAAGAATAATAGTATGAGGAGAGCTCTGTAGGAAAATTCGGTGGAGAAAAGAGACTGAGTAGCTTGGTTTACGCGGAAGACCAATTAAACTTCAAGACATGAAGTTAGCACCACTTACGTAGGCTGCAGGCGCCCTCTCGAATAACGAAAGGTGCCTCACCCTAGACACCTTCTCGAGTGGGTCTTAGCAGCCCAGGCATAATTAGTAATCGTGGTGGGTTCCGCGCTCCAGATGGAGACTCAGCTGGAAGTTAAAGGGAAGAATGACAAGGAACGTTATGAATTGGAGCTGTAAGTTAACTCTTTGACAGAGAGAGTGAAATGGTGGTGGGGTTCAGCCCCCAGTGAAATCAGAGGTGAGTGCACAAAGCAATACAGTAGGCAGACTCTGGTTTTTTTGGGGGGAGATGCTCGAGAATATCCGGGTGGACCCCTGAGGCTCGATCCCGCACTTGCGTATGCCGAGCCTCCTTCCTCATGGCCTTTGTCCAGAATGGAAGTCCTCCCCGGCTCCCGGCACATGATCAGTGCATGCTCAGTCACGATATCAGTGCATGATCAGCCACGTGATCACTGACGGAACAGTCTCGTGATCAGCGCCTCTCAGTCACGGGATCACGGATGATAAACACGAGATCAGTGAACGACCAGCCACGTGATCACTGCATGCGCAGTCAGGTGGCCAGTTCCTGATCAGCCACGTGATCAGTGCGTGCACAGTCCCATGATCAGCGCCTGTCAGTCACTGATCACTGCCTGATAAACACGTGATCAGTGCATGATGAGCCATGTGATCAGTGCCTGAGCAGCCACGTCATCAGTGCATGCGCAGTCACGTGATCAGTGCATGATAGCCACGTGATCAGTGCATGCTCAGTCACGTGATCTGTACTTGATCAGCCACGAGATCAGTGCCTGCAGAGTAACCTGATCAGGGCCTGCTGAGCTGTGTGATTCCTGCCGGCTCATCTGCATGACAATTGCCAGCTGAGCTGCCTGATTCCTGTCGGCTCATCTGCTTGACAATTGCCAGCTGAGCTTCGTGATTCCTGCCTGGTCACCTGCTTGTTTATTGCCAGTTGAGCAGCATGATTTGTCACTGCTGAGCTCCATGCTTATTGCCTGC
>NW_020191562.1:0-95577 GCF_002263795.3 Bos taurus
CCACGTAAACAGTGCATGTTCAGCCACGTATTCAGTGCATGATCAGACATGACGTGATCAGTGCAATGATCAGTCACATGATTATGCAGATCAGCCACTGATCAGTGCATGACCAGGATACGTGATCAGTGGTATGTCATGACCAGTGGATCAGTGATTATAGCACGTCATCAGTGCACTGATCAGTCACATGATAGGTGATGAATCAGGCACGTGACCGGTGTGTGATCAAGCACGTGAACAGTGCATGTTCAGCCACGTACTTCATGCAAGATAGCCAGGTGATGAGTGCATGATCAGTTTACGTGAGGCAGTGCATGATCATGCCAGTGATCAGTGCATGGTCAGACACGTGAACAGTGTATGATCAGCCACGTGATCAGTGCATGATATCCATGTGATCAGTGCATGATCAATCACGTGATCAGTGTATGATCAGCCACGTGAACAGTGCATGCTCAGTCACGTGATCCGGGCCTGCTGAGCTGCGTGATTAGTGTCTGCTCATCTGCTTGACAATTGCCAGCTGAGCTGCACGATTCCTGCCTGTCATCTGCTTGACAATTGCCAGCTGTGCTGTGTAATTCCTGCCTGCTCAGCTGCTTGATTATTGCCAGCTGAGCAGCATGATTCCTCACAGCTGAGTTCCATGATTATTGCCTGCTGACTGTTTGATTCGTGCCTACTCAGCTCTTTGTTTATTGCCTCCAGAGGCACATGATCAGTGTATGATAGCAAACATGATCAGCGCATGATCAGTCACATGATCAGCGCCATTAAGTCACGTGATCACTACATGATAGTCATGTGATCAGTCCATGCTCAGTCACGGTATCAGTGCATGATCAGCCACGTGATCAGTGCATGATCTGTCACATGATTAGTGTATGATCATCCACGTGATCAGTGCATGGGCAGTCATGTGATCAGTGCATGATATAGACGTGATCAGTGCATGATCAGTCTCGTGATCAGTGCATGATAGCCACGTGATCAGTGCATGATCAGTCACCTGATGGGTGTATGATCATTCACGTGACCTGTACATGGTAGCTACATGATCATTGCATGATCAGCCAAGTGAGTAGTGCATGATAGCCACGTGATCACTGCATGACAGGCCACGTGAGCAATGCATGATAGCCACGTGATCAGTGCATGATCAGACACGAGATCATTGCATGATCAGTCACGTGATCAGTGCATGATCAGCCACGTGATCAGTGCATGACCAGGCACGTGATCAGTGTATGTCCAGCCAAGTGATCAGTGCATTATAGCCACGTCATCAGTGCATGATCAGTCACATGATCAGTGCATGATCAGTCACGTGATAGGTGTGTGATCATCCACGTGAACAGTGCATGCTCAGTCACGTGATCAGGGCCTGCTGAGCTGCGTGATTACTGTCTGCTCATCTGCTTGACAATTTCCAGCTGAGCTGCACGATTCCTGCCTGTCATCTCCTTGACAATTGCCACCTGTGCTGCGTAATTCCTGCCTGCTCATCTACTTGATTATTGCCAGCTGAGCAGCATGATTTCTCAGAGGTGAGTTCCATGATTATAGCCTGCTGACTGATTCCTGCCTACTCAGCTCTATGTTCATTGCCTCCAGAGGCACATGATCAGTGTGTGACACCAAACATGATCAGCACATGATCAGTCACATGATCAATGCATGATAAGCCAGGTGAACAGTGCATGATCAATTATGTGATCAGTGCATGATCAGTCATGTGACCAGTACATGGTAGCTGCGTGATCATTGCATGATCAGCCACGTGAGCAGTGCATGATAGCCACGTGATCAGTGCATGATCAGTCACGTGATCTGTGCATGATCAGTCACGTGATCTGTGCATGATCAGTCACGTGATCAGTGCATGATCAATTACCTGATCAGTGCATGATCAGTCACGTGACCAGTGCATGGTAGCTACGTGATCATTGCATGATCAGCCACGTGATCAGTGCATGATAGCCACGTGATCAGTGCATGATAGCCACGTGATCAGTGCATGATCAGTCACGTGATACGTGTGTGATCAGCCACATGATCAGTGCATGATATCCACGTGATCAGTGCAGGATAGCCACGTGATCACTTCATGATTATTCACGTGATCTGTACATGATCAGTCACGTGATACGTGTGTGATCAGCCACCGGATCAGTGCGTGATGAGCCATGTGATCAGTGCAGGATCAATTATGTGATCAGTGCATGATCAGTCACGTGATCAGTGCATGATCAGTCACGTGATCCAGTGTATGATCAGCTACGTGATCAGTGCATGATCAGCCAAATGATAGGCATGATGCCCGTGATCAGTGCATGATAGCCACGTGATCAGTGCATGATCAGCCACGTGATACGTGTGTGATCAGCCACATGATCAGTGCATGATATCCACGTGATCAGTGCAGGATAGCCACGTGATCACTTCATGATTATTCACGTGATCTGTACAGATGGATTCAGTCAGCGTGATAAGGATGGTGGATCAGGGACCGTTGCGTCGAGATTCCACGCGGATACAGTGCGTGATGAGCCATAGTGATAGTGCAAGGATGCAATTTTGTGTGATCTAGTTGCATGATCAGTCACGTGATCAGTGCATGATCAGATCACGTGATCAGATGCGATGACAAGGCCAATGATAAGTGCAATGATGCAACTTAAGTGATCAGTGAATGATCAGCCACTGTATCAATAAATGAAATCAGTGCACGTGAACAGTAGCATGATGAGTATTACATTGATCTGTGCAATGATCAGCCCACAGTGACCAGTTTATGCTAGCTACGTGAAATCATTCCATGGAAGACCAACGTGAGAACTACATAATAGAAAACGTGATGCTGTGTCCAGATGAGTTACGTGAGTCAGAGTGACTGAATACAGCCCACGTGATCAGTGCAATGAGTGCGCTACGTGATCAGTGCATGTTATGTCACGTGACAGGTGTGTGATCAGCCAGGTGAACAGTGCATGTTCAGCCACGTATTCAGTGCATGATCCAGTCCAGGTGATCCCACGTGATCAGTGCATGATCGAGTCACGTGATTCATGCTCATTACCTGATCAGTGTCGACATCAGCCCGTTAATCAGTGCATGATCAGCCACTGTCAGTGCATGTTCAATTACGCTGTCGTGCATGTTCATTCACGACCAGTAATGGTAGCTACTGAATCATTGCATTGAAACAGCCACAGTGTCACTGCATATTACCCTCTTTAATCCAGGGCATGAAGCATTCACCGGAGCCAGTGCATGATCAGTCACGTGATCAATTGCGATGATAGCCACGGTGATCAGTGCATGATCGAGTTACATGAGCAGTGTATGATCCAGCCCAATGTGGAGTCAGGGCATGCTCATACACCGTGAACCAATTGTATCGATCAGGCCACGTTATCAGTGCATTGATATCCATGTGATCAGTGTCATGATTCAATCACGTGATCAGGCATGCTCGAGTTCGCCACGGTGAACAGTGGCATGCTCAGTCACTGATCAGCGGCCTGCCTGCAGCTGGGCGTGATTACTGTCTGAATCATCTGTCCTTGGACCAGATTGCCAGCTGAGCTGCACGATTCCTGCCTGTCATCTGCTTGACAATTGCCAGCTCTGCTGCGTAATTCCTGCCTGCTCAGCTGCTTGATTATTGCCAGCTGAGCAGCATGATTCCTCACAGCTGAGTTCCATGATTATTGCCTGCTGACTGTTTGATTCGTGCCTACACAGCTCTTTGTTTAAAGCCTCCAGAGGCACATGATCAGTGTATGATAGCAAACATGATCAGCGCATGATCAGTCACATGATCAGCGCCATTAAGTCACGTGATCACTACATGATAGTCATGTGATCAGTCCATGCTCAGTCACGGTATCAGTGCATGATCAGCCACGTGATCAGTGCATGATCTGTCACATGATTAGTGTATGATCATCCACCTGATCAGTGCATGGGCAGTCATGTGATCAGTGCATGATTAGACGTGATCAGTGCATTTTCAGTCTCGTGGGCAGTGCATGATAGCCACGTGATCATTGCATGATCAGTCACCTGATGGGTGTATGTTCATTCACGTGACCTGTACATGGTAGCTATATGATAAGTGTATGACCAGCCATGTGATAAGTGCATGATAGCCACGTGATCAGTGCATGATCAGCCACGTGATCACTGCATGATGAATTACGTGATCAGTGCATGATCAGTCACTTGACCAGTATATGGTAGCTAGGTGATCATTGCATGATCAGCCACATGAGCCGTGCATGATTGCCATGAGATCAGTGCATGATCAGTCACGTGATCAGTGCATGATCACTCACGTGACCAGTACATGGTAGCTACGTGATCATTGCATGAACAGCCGCGTGAGCAGTGCATGATAGCCACGTGATCAGTGCATGATCTGTCACATGGTCAGTGTATGATCATCCGGGTGATCAGTGCATGGGCAGTCATGTGATCAGTGCATGATATAGACGTGATCAGTGCATGATCAGTCTCGTGATCAGTGTATGATCAACCACGTGATCAGTGCACGATAGTCAGGTAATGAGGGCATTATAGCCAGATGATCAGTGCATTATCAGTCACGTGATCAGTGTATGATCAGCCAAGTAATCAGTGCATGATAGCCAACTGATCAGTGGATGATCAGTCAAGTGATCAGTGCGTGATAGCCACGTGATCAGTGCATGATCAGTCACGTGATCAGTGCATGATCAGTCACGTGTTCAGTGCATGATCAGCCACGTGATCAGTGCATGATCACTCACGGACCATTACATGGTAGCTAGGTGATCATTGCATGATCAGCCACGTGATCAGTGCATGATCAATTACGTGATCAGTTCATGATCCGCCACGTGATCAGTGCATGATCTGTCACATGATTAGTGTATGATCATCCAGGTGATCAGTGCATGGCAGTCATGTGATCAGTGCATGATATAGACGTGATCAGTGCATGATCAGTCTTCGTGATCAGTGCATGATAGCCACGTGATCAGTGCATGGATCAGTCACCTGATGGTGTATGATCATTCACGTGGACCGTGTACATCGGTACTTACCATGTCATTGCATTGATTCAGCACGTGAAGTAGTGCACGATAGCCACGTGAGCACTGCCATGATTCAGTCACGTAATCAGGCCGATGATCATCATGTACCAGTACACTCGGTATCTGCGTGATTATTGCATGATCAGCACGTGAGCAGTGCATGAATAGCCACGTGATCAGTGCATGATCAGCACTAGATCAGTGTATGATCAAGTTCATGTGTTCAGCATATGTCAGCCACGTGATCAGTGCATGACCCAGGCACGTGATCATTGTATGTCCAGCCAAGTGATCAGTTGCATGGATAGCCACTGGATCAGTTGCAATGATGTCACGTGATCAGTGCTTGATCAGTTATGTTGATAGTGTACGGATCAGGCCACGTGATCTAGTGCATGATCAGACACGAGATCAGTGTATGATCAGTCATGTGATCAGTGTATGATCAGCCACGTGATCAGTGCATGACCAGGCACGTGATCAGTGTATGTGCCAGCCAAGTGATCAGTGCATGATAGCCACGTGATCAGTGCATGATCAGTCACGTGATCAGGTGCAGTGATCAGTTACGTGATCAGTGGTACGATCAGCCACGTGATCAGTGCATGATCAGCCACATGATCAGTGCATGATCAATTACGTGATCAGTGCATGATCATTCACGTGACCAGTACATGGTAGCTACGTGATCATTGCATGAACAGCCACGTGATCAGTGCATGTTACCACTTAATCAGGGCATGATCATTCACGTGACAAGTGCATGATCAGTCACGTGATCAGTGCATGATAGCCACGTGATCAGTGCATGATCAGTTACGTGAGCAGTGCATGATATCCAAGTGATCAGTGCATGATCAATCACGTGATAAGTGTATGATCAGCCACGTGAACAGTGCATGCTCAGTCACGTGATCAGGGCCTGCTGAGCTGGGTGATTACTGTCTGCTCATCTGCTTGACAATTGCCAGCTGAGCTGCACGATTCCTGCCTGTCATCTGCTGACAATTGCCAGCTTGCTGCGGCGTAATTCCTGCCTGCTCAGCTGCTTGATTATTGCCAGCTGAGCAGCATGATTCCTCACAGCTGAGTCCATGATTATTGCCTGCTGACTGTTTGATTCGTGCCTACACAGCTCTTTGTTTATTGCCTCCAGAGGCACATGATCAGTGTATGATAGCAAACATTGATCAGGCGCATGATCAGTCACATGATCAGCGCCATTAAGTCACGTGATCACTACATGATAGTCATGTGATCAGTCCATGCTCAGTCACGGTATCAGTGCATGATCAGCCACGTGATCAGTGCATGATCAGTCACGTGTTCAGTGCATGATCAGTCATGTATCTGTGCATGACCAGGCATGTGATCAGTGCATGATCAGCCAGGTGATCAGTTCATGATAGCTGTGTGATCAGATCATGATTTGTCACGTGATCAGTCCATGATCAGTCACCTGATCAGTGGATGATCAGCCACGTATCAGTGCATGATCAGCCACATGAACACTGCATGATGAATTACGTGATCAGTGCATGATCAGTCACTTGACCAGTATATGGTAGCTAGGTGATCATTGCATGATCAGCCACATGAGCCGTGCATGATCAGTCACGTGATCAGTGCATGATCACTCACGTGAACAGTGCATGATAAGTCAACTGATCAGTGCGTGATCAATTATGTGATTAGTGCATGATCACTCACGTGACCAGTACATGGTAGCTACGTGATCATTGCATGAACAGCCGCATGAGCCGTGCATGATAGCCACGTGATCAGTGCGTGATCTGTCACATGATCAGTGTATGATCATCCGGGTGATCAGTGCATGGGCAGTCATGTGATCAGTGCATGATATAGACGTGATCAGTGCATGATCAGTCTCGTGATCAGTGTATGATCAACCACGTGATCAGTGCACGATAGCCAGGTAATGAGTGCATGATAGCCAGATGATCAGTGCTTTATCAGTCACGTGATCAGGTATGATCAGCAGAGTAATCAGTGCATGATAGCCAACTGATCAGTGGGATGATCAGTCACGTGATCAGTGGCATGATCAGTCACGTGATCGTGTATAATCAGCCACGTGATCAGTGCATGATCAGCCAAATGATCAGTACATGATCAGACACGTGATCAGTGCATGGTCAGCCACGTGATTCAGTGCATGATCAGACACGTGATCAGTGCATGTGGAGTCATGTAGACAATGCATGATAGCGCCATGATCCGTGCACGATCAGTCCCGTGATGAGTGTATGATCAAGCCAAGTGATCAGTGCAAGATACTACGTGGATCAGTGCATGATCAAGCCACGTCATCAGTGGCATGATAGCCAAGTGAGCAGTGCATACAATTACGTTGATCAGTGCATGCGCAATCACGTGATCAGTGCATGAGAGCCACGTGATCAGTGCATGATTATTCACGTGATAGATGTGTGATCAGCCACGTGAACAGTGCATGCTCAGTCACGTGATAAGGGCCTGCTGAGCTGCGTGATTACTGTCTGCTCATCTGCTTGGACAATTGCCAGCTGAGCTGTACGATTCCTGCCTGTCATCTCCTTGACAATTGCCACCTGTGCTGCAAATTCCTGCTGGCTTATCTACTTGATTATTGCCAGCTGAGCAGCATATTTCTCAAAGCTGAGTTCCATGATTATAGGCCTGCTGACTGATTCCTGCCTACTCAGCTCTTTGTTCATTGTCTGCAGATGCACATGATCAGTGTGTGACACCAAACATGACCAGCACATGATCAGTCACATGATCAATGCATGATAAGCCAGGTGATCAGTGCATGATCAATTACGTGATCAGTGCATGATCAGTCATGTGACCAGTACATGGTAGCTGTGTGATCATTGCATGATCAGCCACGTGAGCAGTGCATGATAGCCACGTGATCAGTGCATGATCTGTCACATGATCAGTGTATGATCATCCGGGTGATCAGTGCATGGGCAGTCACGTGTTCAGTGCATGATCAGCCACGTGATCAGTGCATGATCAATTACGTGATTCAGTGCATGGTCACTCACGGACCAGTACATTGTAGGTACATGATCATTGCATGATCAGCCACGTGATCAGTGCATGATCAATTACGTGATCAGTGCATGATCAGTTTATGTGAGCAGTGTATGGATCAGCCATGTGATCAGTGCATGGTCAGACACGTGAACAGTGTATGATCAGCCATGTGATCAGTGCATGATCATCACCTGATGGGCGTATGGATCGGTCACGTGACCGGTACATGGTAGCTTCATGATCATTGCATGATCAGCCACGTGATCAGTTGCATGATACCACTTAATCAGGGCATGATCATTCACGTGACCAGTGCATGATCAGCCACGTGATCAGTGCATGATAGCCACGTGATCAGTGCATGATCAGTTACGTGAGCAGTGTATGATCAGCCATGTGATCAGTGCATGGTCAGACACGTGAACAGTGTATGATCAGCCACGTGATCAGTGCATGATATCCAAGTATCAGTGCATGATCAATCACGTGATAAGTGTATGATCAGCCACGTGAACAGTGCATGCTCAGTCACGTGATCAGGGCCTGCTGAGCTGCGTGATTAGCTGTCTGCTCATCTGCTTGACAATTGCCAGCTGAGCTGCACGATCCTGCCTGTCATCTGCTTGACAATTGCCAGCTGTGCTGCGTAATTCCTGCCTGCCTCAGCTGCTTGATTATTGCCAGCTGAGCAGCATGATTCCTCACAGTGAGTTCCATGATTATTGCCTGCTGACTGTTTGATTCGTGCCTACACAGCTCTTTGTTTATTGCCTCCAGAGGCACATGATCAGTGTATGATAGCAAACATGATCAGCGCATGATCAGTCACATGATCAGCGCCATTAAGTCACGTGATCACTACATGATAGTCATGTGATCAGTCCATGCTCAGTCACGGTATCAGTGCATGATCAGCCACGTGATCAGTGCATGATCTGTCACATGATTAGTGTATGATCATCCACCTGATCAGTGCATGGGCAGTCATGTGACCAGTGCATGATAGCCACGTGATCAGTGCATGATCAGTTACGTGAGCAGTGTATGATCAGCCATGTGATCAGTGCATGGCCAGACACGTGAACAGTGTATGATCAGCCACGTGATCAGTGCATGATATCCAAGTGGTCAGTGCATGATCAATCACGTGATAAGGTGTATGATCAGCCACGTGAACAGTGCATGCTCAGTCACGTGATCAGGGCCTGCTGAGCTGCGTGATTACTGTCTGCTCATCTGCTTGACAATTTCCAGTTTAGCTGCATGATTCCTGCCTGTCATCTCCTTGACAATTGCCACCTGTGCTGCGTAATTCCTGCCTGCTCATCTACTTGATTATTGCCAGCTGAGCAGCATGATTTCTCAGAGGTGAGTTCCATGATTATAGGCCTGCTGACTGATTCCTGCCTACTCAGCTCTATGTTCATTGCCTCCAGAGGCACATGATCAGTGTGTGACACCAAACATGATCAGCACATGATCAGTCACATGATCAATGCATGATAAGCCAGGTGAACAGTGCATGATCAATTATGTGATCAGTGCATGATCAGTCATGTGACCAGTACATGGTAGCTGCGTGATCATTGCATGATCAGCCACGTGAGCAGTGCATGATAGCCACGTGATCAGGGCATGATCAGTCACGTGATCTGTGCATGATCAGTCACGTGATCAGTGCATGATCAATTACCTGATCAGTGCATGATCAGTCACGTGACCAGTGCATGGTAGCTACGTGATCATTGCATGATCAGCCACGTGATCAGTGCATGATAGCCACGTGATCAGTGCATGATAGCCACGTGATCAGTGCATGATCAGTCACGTGATACGTGTGTGATCAGCCACCGGATCAGTGCGTGATGAGCAATGTGATCAGTGCAGGATCAATTATGTGTTCAGTGCATGATCAGTCACGTGATCAGTGCATGATCAGTCACGTGATCAGTGTATGATCAGCCACGTGATCAGTGTATGATCAGCCACGTGATCAGTGCATGATCAGCCAAATGATAAGTGCATGATCAATTACGTGATCAGTGCATGATCAGCCACGTGATCGGTGCATGATCAGTCACGTGATCAGTACATGATCAGTCACGTGAACAGTGCATGATCATTTACGTGATCTGTGCATGATCAGTCACGTGACCAGTATATGGTAGCTACGTGATCATTCCATGACGAGCCACGTGAGCAGTGCATGATAGAAACGTGATGTGTGCATGATGAGTTACGTGAGCAGAGTATGATCAGCCACGTGATCAGTGCATGAGTGCCACGTGATCAGTGCATGTTGTGTCAAGTGACAGGTGTGTGATCAGCCACGTAAACAGTGCATGTTCAGCCACGTATTCAGTGCATGATCAGCCACGTGATCAGTGCATGATCTGTCACATGATTAGTGCATGATCAGTCACATGATCAGTGCATGATCAATCACGTGATCAGTGCATGATCAGTCACATGATCAGTGCATGATCAGTCACGTGACAGGTGTGTGATCAGCCACGTGAACAGTGCATGTTCAGCCACGTATTCAGTGCATGATAGCCACGTGATCAGTGCATGATCAGTTACGTGAGCAGTGTATGATCAGCCACGTGATCAGTGCATGGTCAGACACGTGAACAGTGTATGATCAGCCACGTGATCAGTGCATGATATCCATGTGATCAGTGCATGATCAATCACGTGATCAGTGTATGATCAGCCACGTGAACAGTGCATGCTCAGTCACGTGATCCGGGCCTGCTGAGCTGCGTGATTAGTGTCTGCTCATCTGCTTGACAATTGCCAGCTGAGCTGCACGATTCCTGCCTGTCATCTGCTTGACAATTGCCAGCTGTGCTGTGTAATTCCTGCCTGCTCAGCTGCTTGATTATTGCCAGCTGAGCAGCATGATTCCTCACAGCTGAGTTCCATGATTATTGCCTGCTGACTGTTTGATTCGTGCCTACTCAGCTCTTTGTTTATTGCCTCCAGAGGCACATGATCAGTGTATGATAGCAAACATGATCAGCGCATGATCAGTCACATGATCAGCGCCATTAAGTCACGTGATCACTACATGATAGTCATGTGATCAGTCCATGCTCAGTCACGGTATCAGTGCATGATCAGCCACGTGATCAGTGCATGATCTGTCACATGATTAGTGTATGATCATCCACGTGATCAGTGCATGGGCAGTCATGTGATCAGTGCATGATATAGACGTGATCAGTGCATGATCAGTCTCGTGATCAGTGCATGATAGCCACGTGATCAGTGCATGATCAGTCACCTGATGGGTGTATGATCATTCACGTGACCTGTACATGGTAGCTACATGATCATTGCATGATCAGCCAAGTGAGTAGTGCATGATAGCCACGTGATCACTGCATGACAGGCCACGTGAGCAATGCATGATAGCCACGTGATCAGTGCATGATCAGACACGAGATCATTGCATGATCAGTCACGTGATCAGTGCATGATCAGCCACGTGATCAGTGCATGACCAGGCACGTGATCAGTGTATGTCCAGCCAAGTGATCAGTGCATTATAGCCACGTCATCAGTGCATGATCAGTCACATGATCAGTGCATGATCAGTCACGTGATAGGTGTGTGATCATCCACGTGAACAGTGCATGCTCAGTCACGTGATCAGGGCCTGCTGAGCTGCGTGATTACTGTCTGCTCATCTGCTTGACAATTTCCAGCTGAGCTGCACGATTCCTGCCTGTCATCTCCTTGACAATTGCCACCTGTGCTGCGTAATTCCTGCCTGCTCATCTACTTGATTATTGCCAGCTGAGCAGCATGATTTCTCAGAGGTGAGTTCCATGATTATAGCCTGCTGACTGATTCCTGCCTACTCAGCTCTATGTTCATTGCCTCCAGAGGCACATGATCAGTGTGTGACACCAAACATGATCAGCACATGATCAGTCACATGATCAATGCATGATAAGCCAGGTGAACAGTGCATGATCAATTATGTGATCAGTGCATGATCAGTCATGTGACCAGTACATGGTAGCTGCGTGATCATTGCATGATCAGCCACGTGAGCAGTGCATGATAGCCACGTGATCAGTGCATGATCAGTCACGTGATCTGTGCATGATCAGTCACGTGATCTGTGCATGATCAGTCACGTGATCAGTGCATGATCAATTACCTGATCAGTGCATGATCAGTCACGTGACCAGTGCATGGTAGCTACGTGATCATTGCATGATCAGCCACGTGATCAGTGCATGATAGCCACGTGATCAGTGCATGATCAGTCACGTGATACGTGTGTGATCAGCCACATGATCAGTGCATGATATCCACGTGATCAGTGCAGGATAGCCACGTGATCACTTCATGATTATTCACGTGATCTGTACATGATCAGTCACGTGATACGTGTGTGATCAGCCACCGGATCAGTGCGTGATGAGCCATGTGATCAGTGCAGGATCAATTATGTGATCAGTGCATGATCAGTCACGTGATCAGTGCATGATCAGTCACGTGATCAGTGTATGATCAGCCACGTGATCAGTGCATGATCAGCCAAATGATAAGTGCATGATCAATTACGTGATCAGTGCATGATCAGCCACGTGATCGGTGCATGATCAGTCATGTGATCAGTACATGATCAGTCACGTGAACAGTGCATGATCATTTACGTGATCTGTGCATGATCAGTCACGTGACCAGTATATGGTAGCTACGTGATCATTGCATGATCAGCCACGTGATCAGTGCATGATAGCCACGTGATCAGTGCATGATAGCCACGTGATCAGTGCATGATCAGTCACGTGATACATGTGTGATCAGCCACATGATCAGTGCATGATATCCACGTGATCAGTGCAGGATAGCCACGTGATCACTTCATGATTATTCACGTGATCTGTACATGATCAGTCACGTGATACGTGTGTGACCAGCCACCGGATCAGTGCGTGATGAGCCATGTGATCAGTGCAGGATCAATTATGTGATCAGTGCATGATCAGTCACGTGATCAGTGCATGATCAGTCACGTGATCAGTGTATGATCAGCCACGTGATCACTGCATGATCAGTCACGTGATCAGTGCATGATCAGTCATGTGACCAGTACATGGTAGCTGCGTGATCATCGCATGATCAGCCACGTGAGCAGTGCATGATAGCCACGTGATCAGTGCATGATCAGACACGAGATCAGTGTATGATCAGTCATGTGATCAGTGTATGATCAGCCACGTGATCAGTGCATGACCAGGCACGTATTCAGTGTATGTCCAGCCAAGTGATCAGTGCATGATAGCCACGTGATCAGTGCATGATCAGTCACGTGATCAGTGCATGATCAGTTACGTGATCAGTGTATGATCAGCCACGTGATCAGTGCATGATCAGCCACATGATCAGTGCATGATCAATTACGTGATCAGTGCATGTTCATTCACGTGACCAGTACATGGTAGCTACGTGATCATTGCCTGAACAGCCACGTGATCAGTGCATGATACCACTTAATCAGGGCATGAACATTCACGTGAGCAGTGCATGATCAGTCACGTGATCAATGCATGATAGCCACGTGATCAGTGCATGATCAGTTACATGAGCAGTGTATGATCAGCCATGTGATCAGTGCATGCTCAGACACGTGAACATTGTATGATCAGCCACGTGATCAGTGCATGATATCCATGTGATCAGTGCATGATCAATCACGTGATCAGTGCATGCTCAGCCACGTGAACAGTGCATGCTCAGTCACGTGATCAGGGCCTGCTGAGCTGGGTGATTACTGTCTGCTCATCTGCTTGACAATTGCCAGCTGAGCTGCACGATTCCTGCCTGTCATCTGCTTGACAATTGCCAGCTCTGCTGCGTAATTCCTGCCTGCTCAGCTGCTTGATTATTGCCAGCTGAGCAGCATGATTCCTCACAGCTGAGTTCCATGATTATTGCCTGCTGACTGTTTGATTCGTGCCTACACAGCTCTTTGTTTAAAGCCTCCAGAGGCACATGATCAGTGTATGATAGCAAACATGATCAGCGCATGATCAGTCACATGATCAGCGCCATTAAGTCACGTGATCACTACATGATAGTCATGTGATCAGTCCATGCTCAGTCACGGTATCAGTGCATGATCAGCCACGTGATCAGTGCATGATCTGTCACATGATTAGTGTATGATCATCCACCTGATCAGTGCATGGGCAGTCATGTGATCAGTGCATGATTAGACGTGATCAGTGCATTTTCAGTCTCGTGGGCAGTGCATGATAGCCACGTGATCATTGCATGATCAGTCACCTGATGGGTGTATGTTCATTCACGTGACCTGTACATGGTAGCTATATGATAAGTGTATGACCAGCCATGTGATAAGTGCATGATAGCCACGTGATCAGTGCATGATCAGCCACGTGATCACTGCATGATGAATTACGTGATCAGTGCATGATCAGTCACTTGACCAGTATATGGTAGCTAGGTGATCATTGCATGATCAGCCACATGAGCCGTGCATGATTGCCATGAGATCAGTGCATGATCAGTCACGTGATCAGTGCATGATCACTCACGTGACCAGTACATGGTAGCTACGTGATCATTGCATGAACAGCCGCGTGAGCAGTGCATGATAGCCACGTGATCAGTGCATGATCTGTCACATGGTCAGTGTATGATCATCCGGGTGATCAGTGCATGGGCAGTCATGTGATCAGTGCATGATATAGACGTGATCAGTGCATGATCAGTCTCGTGATCAGTGTATGATCAACCACGTGATCAGTGCACGATAGTCAGGTAATGAGGGCATTATAGCCAGATGATCAGTGCATTATCAGTCACGTGATCAGTGTATGATCAGCCAAGTAATCAGTGCATGATAGCCAACTGATCAGTGGATGATCAGTCAAGTGATCAGTGCGTGATAGCCACGTGATCAGTGCATGATCAGTCACGTGATCAGTGCATGATCAGTCACGTGTTCAGTGCATGATCAGCCACGTGATCAGTGCATGATCACTCACGGGACCATTACATGGTAGCTAGGTGATCATTGCATGATCAGCCACGTGATCAGTGCATGATCAATTACGTGATCAGTTCATGATCCGCCACGTGATCAGTGCATGATCTGTCACATGATTAGTGTATGATCATCCAGGTGATCAGTGCATGGGCAGTCATGTGATCAGTGCATGATATAGACGTGATCAGTGCATGATCAGTCTCGTGATCAGTGCATGATAGCCACGTGATCAGTGCATGATCAGTCACCTGATGGGTGTATGATCATTCACGTGACCTGTACATGGTAGCTACATGATCATTGCATGATCAGCCACGTGAGTAGTGCACGATAGCCACGTGATCACTGCATGATCAGTCACGTAATCAGTGCATGATCAGTCATGTAACCAGTACACGGTATCTGCGTGATTATTGCATGATCAGCCACGTGAGCAGTGCATGATAGCCACGTGATCAGTGCATGATCAGACACTAGATCAGTGTATGATCAGTCATGTGATCAGCATATGATCAGCCACGTGATCAGTGCATGACCAGGCACGTGATCATTGTATGTCCAGCCAAGTGATCAGTGCATGATAGCCACGTGATCAGTGCATGATCAGTCACGTGATCAGTGCATGATCAGTTATGTGATAGTGTACGATCAGCCACGTGATCAGTGCATGATCAGACACGAGATCAGTGTATGATCAGTCATGTGATCAGTGTATGATCAGCCACGTGATCAGTGCATGACCAGGCACGTGATCAGTGTATGTCCAGCCAAGTGATCAGTGCATGATAGCCACGTGATCAGTGCATGATCAGTCACGTGATCAGTGCATGATCAGTTACGTGATCAGTGTACGATCAGCCACGTGATCAGTGCATGATCAGCCACATGATCAGTGCATGATCAATTACGTGATCAGTGCATGATCATTCACGTGACCAGTACATGGTAGCTACGTGATCATTGCATGAACAGCCACGTGATCAGTGCATGTTACCACTTAATCAGGGCATGATCATTCACGTGACAAGTGCATGATCAGTCACGTGATCAGTGCATGATAGCCACGTGATCAGTGCATGATCAGTTACGTGAGCAGTGCATGATATCCAAGTGATCAGTGCATGATCAATCACGTGATAAGTGTATGATCAGCCACGTGAACAGTGCATGCTCAGTCACGTGATCAGGGCCTGCTGAGCTGCGTGATTACTGTCTGCTCATCTGCTTGACAATTGCCAGCTGAGCTGCACGATTCCTGCCTGTCATCTGCTTGACAATTGCCAGCTGTGCTGCGTAATTCCTGCCTGCTCAGCTGCTTGATTATTGCCAGCTGAGCAGCATGATTCCTCACAGCTGAGTTCCATGATTATTGCCTGCTGACTGTTTGATTCGTGCCTACACAGCTCTTTGTTTATTGCCTCCAGAGGCACATGATCAGTGTATGATAGCAAACATGATCAGCGCATGATCAGTCACATGATCAGCGCCATTAAGTCACGTGATCACTACATGATAGTCATGTGATCAGTCCATGCTCAGTCACGGTATCAGTGCATGATCAGCCACGTGATCAGTGCATGATCAGTCACGTGATCAGTGCATGATCAGTCATGTATCTGTGCATGACCAGGCATGTGATCAGTGCATGATCAGCCAGGTGATCAGTTCATGATAGCTGTGTGATCAGATCATGATTTGTCACGTGATCAGTCCATGATCAGTCACCTGATCAGTGGATGATCAGCCACGTGATCAGTGCATGATCAGCCACATGAACACTGCATGATGAATTACGTGATCAGTGCATGATCAGTCACTTGACCAGTATATGGTAGCTAGGTGATCATTGCATGATCAGCCACATGAGCCGTGCATGATCAGTCACGTGATCAGTGCATGATCACTCACGTGAACAGTGCATGATAAGTCAACTGATCAGTGCGTGATCAATTATGTGATTAGTGCATGATCACTCACGTGACCAGTACATGGTAGCTACGTGATCATTGCATGAACAGCCGCATGAGCCGTGCATGATAGCCACGTGATCAGTGCGTGATCTGTCACATGATCAGTGTATGATCATCCGGGTGATCAGTGCATGGGCAGTCATGTGATCAGTGCATGATATAGACGTGATCAGTGCATGATCAGTCTCGTGATCAGTGTATGATCAACCACGTGATCAGTGCACGATAGCCAGGTAATGAGTGCATGATAGCCAGATGATCAGTGCTTTATCAGTCACGTGATCAGTGTATGATCAGCCAAGTAATCAGTGCATGATAGCCAACTGATCAGTGGATGATCAGTCACGTGATCAGTGCATGATCAGTCACGTGATCAGTGTATAATCAGCCACGTGATCAGTGCATGATCAGCCAAATGATCAGTACATGATCAGACACGTGATCAGTGCATGGTCAGCCACGTGATCAGTGCATGATCATCCACGTGATCAGTGCATGTGGAGTCATGTAGACAATGCATGATAGCGCCATGATCCGTGCACGATCAGTCCCGTGATGAGTGTATGATCAGCCAAGTGATCAGTGCAAGATAGCTACGTGATCAGTGCATGATCAGCCACGTCATCAGTGCATGATAGCCAAGTGAGCAGTGCATACAATTACGTGATCAGTGCATGCGCAATCACGTGATCAGTGCATGAGAGCCACGTGATCAGTGCATGATTATTCACGTGATAGATGTGTGATCAGCCACGTGAACAGTGCATGCTCAGTCACGTGATAAGGGCCTGCTGAGCTGCGTGATTACTGTCTGCTCATCTGCTTGACAATTGCCAGCTGAGCTGTACGATTCCTGCCTGTCATCTCCTTGACAATTGCCACCTGTGCTGCAAATTCCTGCTGGCTTATCTACTTGATTATTGCCAGCTGAGCAGCATGATTTCTCAAAGCTGAGTTCCATGATTATAGCCTGCTGACTGATTCCTGCCTACTCAGCTCTTTGTTCATTGTCTGCAGATGCACATGATCAGTGTGTGACACCAAACATGACCAGCACATGATCAGTCACATGATCAATGCATGATAAGCCAGGTGATCAGTGCATGATCAATTACGTGATCAGTGCATGATCAGTCATGTGACCAGTACATGGTAGCTGTGTGATCATTGCATGATCAGCCACGTGAGCAGTGCATGATAGCCACGTGATCAGTGCATGATCTGTCACATGATCAGTGTATGATCATCCGGGTGATCAGTGCATGGGCAGTCACGTGTTCAGTGCATGATCAGCCACGTGATCAGTGCATGATCAATTACGTGATCAGTGCATGGTCACTCACGGGACCAGTACATTGTAGCTACATGATCATTGCATGATCAGCCACGTGATCAGTGCATGATCAATTACGTGATCAGTGCATGATCAGTTATGTGAGCAGTGTATGATCAGCCATGTGATCAGTGCATGGTCAGACACGTGAACAGTGTATGATCAGCCATGTGATCAGTGCATGATCAGTCACCTGATGGGCGTATGATCGGTCACGTGACCGGTACATGGTAGCTTCATGATCATTGCATGATCAGCCACGTGATCAGTGCATGATACCACTTAATCAGGGCATGATCATTCACGTGACCAGTGCATGATCAGCCACGTGATCAGTGCATGATAGCCACGTGATCAGTGCATGATCAGTTACGTGAGCAGTGTATGATCAGCCATGTGATCAGTGCATGGTCAGACACGTGAACAGTGTATGATCAGCCACGTGATCAGTGCATGATATCCAAGTGATCAGTGCATGATCAATCACGTGATAAGTGTATGATCAGCCACGTGAACAGTGCATGCTCAGTCACGTGATCAGGGCCTGCTGAGCTGCGTGATTACTGTCTGCTCATCTGCTTGACAATTGCCAGCTGAGCTGCACGATTCCTGCCTGTCATCTGCTTGACAATTGCCAGCTGTGCTGCGTAATTCCTGCCTGCTCAGCTGCTTGATTATTGCCAGCTGAGCAGCATGATTCCTCACAGTTGAGTTCCATGATTATTGCCTGCTGACTGTTTGATTCGTGCCTACACAGCTCTTTGTTTATTGCCTCCAGAGGCACATGATCAGTGTATGATAGCAAACATGATCAGCGCATGATCAGTCACATGATCAGCGCCATTAAGTCACGTGATCACTACATGATAGTCATGTGATCAGTCCATGCTCAGTCACGGTATCAGTGCATGATCAGCCACGTGATCAGTGCATGATCTGTCACATGATTAGTGTATGATCATCCACCTGATCAGTGCATGGGCAGTCATGTGACCAGTGCATGATAGCCACGTGATCAGTGCATGATCAGTTACGTGAGCAGTGTATGATCAGCCATGTGATCAGTGCATGGCCAGACACGTGAACAGTGTATGATCAGCCACGTGATCAGTGCATGATATCCAAGTGATCAGTGCATGATCAATCACGTGATAAGTGTATGATCAGCCACGTGAACAGTGCATGCTCAGTCACGTGATCAGGGCCTGCTGAGCTGCGTGATTACTGTCTGCTCATCTGCTTGACAATTTCCAGTTTAGCTGCATGATTCCTGCCTGTCATCTCCTTGACAATTGCCACCTGTGCTGCGTAATTCCTGCCTGCTCATCTACTTGATTATTGCCAGCTGAGCAGCATGATTTCTCAGAGGTGAGTTCCATGATTATAGCCTGCTGACTGATTCCTGCCTACTCAGCTCTATGTTCATTGCCTCCAGAGGCACATGATCAGTGTGTGACACCAAACATGATCAGCACATGATCAGTCACATGATCAATGCATGATAAGCCAGGTGAACAGTGCATGATCAATTATGTGATCAGTGCATGATCAGTCATGTGACCAGTACATGGTAGCTGCGTGATCATTGCATGATCAGCCACGTGAGCAGTGCATGATAGCCACGTGATCAGGGCATGATCAGTCACGTGATCTGTGCATGATCAGTCACGTGATCAGTGCATGATCAATTACCTGATCAGTGCATGATCAGTCACGTGACCAGTGCATGGTAGCTACGTGATCATTGCATGATCAGCCACGTGATCAGTGCATGATAGCCACGTGATCAGTGCATGATAGCCACGTGATCAGTGCATGATCAGTCACGTGATACGTGTGTGATCAGCCACCGGATCAGTGCGTGATGAGCCATGTGATCAGTGCAGGATCAATTATGTGTTCAGTGCATGATCAGTCACGTGATCAGTGCATGATCAGTCACGTGATCAGTGTATGATCAGCCACGTGATCAGTGTATGATCAGCCACGTGATCAGTGCATGATCAGCCAAATGATAAGTGCATGATCAATTACGTGATCAGTGCATGATCAGCCACGTGATCGGTGCATGATCAGTCACGTGATCAGTACATGATCAGTCACGTGAACAGTGCATGATCATTTACGTGATCTGTGCATGATCAGTCACGTGACCAGTATATGGTAGCTACGTGATCATTCCATGACGAGCCACGTGAGCAGTGCATGATAGAAACGTGATGTGTGCATGATGAGTTACGTGAGCAGAGTATGATCAGCCACGTGATCAGTGCATGAGTGCCACGTGATCAGTGCATGTTGTGTCAAGTGACAGGTGTGTGATCAGCCACGTAAACAGTGCATGTTCAGCCACGTATTCAGTGCATGATCAGCCACGTGATCAGTGCATGATCTGTCACATGATTAGTGCATGATCAGTCACATGATCAGTGCATGATCAATCACGTGATCAGTGCGTGATCAGTCACATGATCAGTGCATGATCAGTCACGTGACAGGTGTGTGATCAGCCACGTGAACAGTGCATGTTCAGCCACGTATTCAGTGCATGATAGCCACGTGATCAGTGCATGATCAGTTACGTGAGCAGTGTATGATCAGCCACGTGATCAGTGCATGGTCAGACACGTGAACAGTGTATGATCAGCCACGTGATCAGTGCATGATATCCATGTGACCAGTGCATGATCAATCACGTGATCAGTGTATGATCAGCCACGTGAACAGTGCATGCTCAGTCACGTGATCCGGGCCTGCTGAGCTGCGTGATTAGTGTCTGCTCATCTGCTTGACAATTGCCAGCTGAGCTGCACGATTCCTGCCTGTCATCTGCTTGACAATTGCCAGCTGTGCTGTGTAATTCCTGCCTGCTCAGCTGCTTGATTATTGCCAGCTGAGCAGCATGATTCCTCACAGCTGAGTTCCATGATTATTGCCTGCTGACTGTTTGATTCGTGCCTACTCAGCTCTTTGTTTATTGCCTCCAGAGGCACATGATCAGTGTATGATAGCAAACATGATCAGCGTATGATCAGTCACATGATCAGCGCCATTAAGTCACGTGATCACTACATGATAGTCATGTGATCAGTCCATGCTCAGTCACGGTATCAGTGCATGATCAGCCACGTGATCAGTGCATGATCTGTCACATGATTAGTGTATGATCATCCACGTGATCAGTGCATGGGCAGTCATGTGATCAGTGCATGATATAGACGTGATCAGTGCATGATCAGTCTCGTGATCAGTGCATGATAGCCACGTGATCAGTGCATGATCAGTCACCTGATGGGTGTATGATCATTCACGTGACCTGTACATGGTAGCTACATGATCATTGCATGATCAGCCAAGTGAGTAGTGCATGATAGCCACGTGATCACTGCATGACAGGCCACGTGAGCAATGCATGATAGCCACGTGATCAGTGCATGATCAGACACGAGATCATTGCATGATCAGTCACGTGATCAGTGCATGATCAGCCACGTGATCAGTGCATGACCAGGCACGTGATCAGTGTATGTCCAGCCATGTGATCAGTGCATTATAGCCACGTCTTCAGTGCATGATCAGTCATATGATCAGTGCATGATCAGTCACGTGATAGGTGTGTGATCATCCACGTGAACAGTGCATGCTCAGTCACGTGATCAGGGCCTGCTGAGCTGCGTGATTACTGTCTGCTCATCTGCTTGACAATTTCCAGTTTAGCTGCATGATTCCTGCCTGTCATCTCCTTGACAATTGCCACCTGTGCTGCGTAATTCCTGCCTGCTCATCTACTTGATTATTGCCAGCTGAGCAGCATGATTTCTCAGAGGTGAGTTCCATGATTATAGCCTGCTGACTGATTCCTGCCTACTCAGCTCTATGTTCATTGCCTCCAGAGGCACATGATCAGTGTGTGACACCAAACATGATCAGCACATGATCAGTCACATGATCAATGCATGATAAGCCAGGTGAACAGTGCATGATCAATTATGTGATCAGTGCATGATCAGTCATGTGACCAGTACATGGTAGCTGCGTGATCATTGCATGATCAGCCACGTGAGCAGTGCATGATAGCCACGTGATCAGTGCATGATCAGTCACGTGATCTGTGCATGATCAGTCACGTGATCTGTGCATGATCAGTCACGTGATCAGTGCATGATCAATTACCTGATCAGTGCATGATCAGTCACGTGACCAGTGCATGGTAGCTACGTGATCATTGCATGATCAGCCACGTGATCAGTGCATGATAGCCACGTGATCAGTGCATGATCAGTCACGTGATACGTGTGTGATCAGCCACATGATCAGTGCATGATATCCACGTGATCAGTGCAGGATAGCCACGTGATCACTTCATGATTATTCACGTGATCTGTACATGATCAGTCACGTGATACGTGTGTGATCAGCCACCGGATCAGTGCGTGATGAGCCATGTGATCAGTGCAGGATCAATTATGTGATCAGTGCATGATCAGTCACGTGATCAGTGCATGATCAGTCACGTGATCAGTGTATGATCAGCCACGTGATCAGTGCATGATCAGCCAAATGATAAGTGCATGATCAATTACGTGATCAGTGCATGATCAGCCACGTGATCGGTGCATGATCAGTCATGTGATCAGTACATGATCAGTCACGTGAACAGTGCATGATCATTTACGTGATCTGTGCATGATCAGTCACGTGACCAGTATATGGGAGCTACGTGATCATTGCATGATCAGCCACGTGATCAGTGCATGATAGCCACGTGATCAGTGCATGATAGCCACGTGATCAGTGCATGATCAGTCACGTGATACATGTGTGATCAGCCACATGATCAGTGCATGATATCCACGTGATCAGTGCAGGATAGCCACGTGATCACTTCATGATTATTCACGTGATCTGTACATGATCAGTCACGTGATACGTGTGTGACCAGCCACCGGATCAGTGCGTGATGAGCCATGTGATCAGTGCAGGATCAATTATGTGATCAGTGCATGATCAGTCACGTGATCAGTGCATGATCAGTCACGTGATCAGTGTATGATCAGCCACGTGATCACTGCATGATCAGTCACGTGATCAGTGCATGATCAGTCATGTGACCAGTACATGGTAGCTGCGTGATCATCGCATGATCAGCCACGTGAGCAGTGCATGATAGCCACGTGATCAGTGCATGATCAGACACGAGATCAGTGTATGATCAGTCATGTGATCAGTGTATGATCAGCCACGTGATCAGTGCATGACCAGGCACGTATTCAGTGTATGTCCAGCCAAGTGATCAGTGCATGATAGCCACGTGATCAGTGCATGATCAGTCACGTGATCAGTGCATGATCAGTTACGTGATCAGTGTATGATCAGCCACGTGATCAGTGCATGATCAGCCACATGATCAGTGCATGATCAATTACGTGATCAGTGCATGTTCATTCACGTGACCAGTACATGGTAGCTACGTGATCATTGCCTGAACAGCCACGTGATCAGTGCATGATACCACTTAATCAGGGCATGAACATTCACGTGAGCAGTGCATGATCAGTCACGTGATCAATGCATGATAGCCACGTGATCAGTGCATGATCAGTTACATGAGCAGTGTATGATCAGCCATGTGATCAGTGCATGCTCAGACACGTGAACATTGTATGATCAGCCACGTGATCAGTGCATGATATCCATGTGATCAGTGCATGATCAATCACGTGATCAGTGCATGCTCAGCCACGTGAACAGTGCATGCTCAGTCACGTGATCAGGGCCTGCTGAGCTGGGTGATTACTGTCTGCTCATCTGCTTGACAATTGCCAGCTGAGCTGCACGATTCCTGCCTGTCATCTGCTTGACAATTGCCAGCTCTGCTGCGTAATTCCTGCCTGCTCAGCTGCTTGATTATTGCCAGCTGAGCAGCATGATTCCTCACAGCTGAGTTCCATGATTATTGCCTGCTGACTGTTTGATTCGTGCCTACACAGCTCTTTGTTTAAAGCCTCCAGAGGCACATGATCAGTGTATGATAGCAAACATGATCAGCGCATGATCAGTCACATGATCAGCGCCATTAAGTCACGTGATCACTACATGATAGTCATGTGATCAGTCCATGCTCAGTCACGGTATCAGTGCATGATCAGCCACGTGATCAGTGCATGATCTGTCACATGATTAGTGTATGATCATCCACCTGATCAGTGCATGGGCAGTCATGTGATCAGTGCATGATTAGACGTGATCAGTGCATTTTCAGTCTCGTGGGCAGTGCATGATAGCCACGTGATCATTGCATGATCAGTCACCTGATGGGTGTATGTTCATTCACGTGACCTGTACATGGTAGCTATATGATAAGTGTATGACCAGCCATGTGATAAGTGCATGATAGCCACGTGATCAGTGCATGATCAGCCACGTGATCACTGCATGATGAATTACGTGATCAGTGCATGATCAGTCACTTGACCAGTATATGGTAGCTAGGTGATCATTGCATGATCAGCCACATGAGCCGTGCATGATTGCCATGAGATCAGTGCATGATCAGTCACGTGATCAGTGCATGATCACTCACGTGACCAGTACATGGTAGCTACGTGATCATTGCATGAACAGCCGCGTGAGCAGTGCATGATAGCCACGTGATCAGTGCATGATCTGTCACATGGTCAGTGTATGATCATCCGGGTGATCAGTGCATGGGCAGTCATGTGATCAGTGCATGATATAGACGTGATCAGTGCATGATCAGTCTCGTGATCAGTGTATGATCAACCACGTGATCAGTGCACGATAGTCAGGTAATGAGGGCATTATAGCCAGATGATCAGTGCATTATCAGTCACGTGATCAGTGTATGATCAGCCAAGTAATCAGTGCATGATAGCCAACTGATCAGTGGATGATCAGTCAAGTGATCAGTGCGTGATAGCCACGTGATCAGTGCATGATCAGTCACGTGATCAGTGCATGATCAGTCACGTGTTCAGTGCATGATCAGCCACGTGATCAGTGCATGATCACTCACGGGACCATTACATGGTAGCTAGGTGATCATTGCATGATCAGCCACGTGATCAGTGCATGATCAATTACGTGATCAGTTCATGATCCGCCACGTGATCAGTGCATGATCTGTCACATGATTAGTGTATGATCATCCAGGTGATCAGTGCATGGGCAGTCATGTGATCAGTGCATGATATAGACGTGATCAGTGCATGATCAGTCTCGTGATCAGTGCATGATAGCCACGTGATCAGTGCATGATCAGTCACCTGATGGGTGTATGATCATTCACGTGACCTGTACATGGTAGCTACATGATCATTGCATGATCAGCCACGTGAGTAGTGCACGATAGCCACGTGATCACTGCATGATCAGTCACGTAATCAGTGCATGATCAGTCATGTAACCAGTACACGGTATCTGCGTGATTATTGCATGATCAGCCACGTGAGCAGTGCATGATAGCCACGTGATCAGTGCATGATCAGACACTAGATCAGTGTATGATCAGTCATGTGATCAGCGTATGATCAGCCACGTGATCAGTGCATGACCAGGCACGTGATCATTGTATGTCCAGCCAAGTGATCAGTGCATGATAGCCACGTGATCAGTGCATGATCAGTCACGTGATCAGTGCATGATCAGTTATGTGATAGTGTACGATCAGCCACGTGATCAGTGCATGATCAGACACGAGATCAGTGTATGATCAGTCATGTGATCAGTGTATGATCAGCCACGTGATCAGTGCATGACCAGGCACGTGATCAGTGTATGTCCAGCCAAGTGATCAGTGCATGATAGCCACGTGATCAGTGCATGATCAGTCACGTGATCAGTGCATGATCAGTTACGTGATCAGTGTACGATCAGCCACGTGATCAGTGCATGATCAGCCACATGATCAGTGCATGATCAATTACGTGATCAGTGCATGATCATTCACGTGACCAGTACATGGTAGCTACGTGATCATTGCATGAACAGCCACGTGATCAGTGCATGTTACCACTTAATCAGGGCATGATCATTCACGTGACAAGTGCATGATCAGTCACGTGATCAGTGCATGATAGCCACGTGATCAGTGCATGATCAGTTACGTGAGCAGTGCATGATATCCAAGTGATCAGTGCATGATCAATCACGTGATAAGTGTATGATCAGCCACGTGAACAGTGCATGCTCAGTCACGTGATCAGGGCCTGCTGAGCTGGGTGATTACTGTCTGCTCATCTGCTTGACAATTGCCAGCTGAGCTGCACGATTCCTGCCTGTCATCTGCTTGACAATTGCCAGCTGTGCTGCGTAATTCCTGCCTGCTCAGCTGCTTGATTATTGCCAGCTGAGCAGCATGATTCCTCACAGCTGAGTTCCATGATTATTGCCTGCTGACTGTTTGATTCGTGCCTACACAGCTCTTTGTTTATTGCCTCCAGAGGCACATGATCAGTGTATGATAGCAAACATGATCAGCGCATGATCAGTCACATGATCAGCGCCATTAAGTCACGTGATCACTACATGATAGTCATGTGATCAGTCCATGCTCAGTCACGGTATCAGTGCATGATCAGCCACGTGATCAGTGCATGATCAGTCACGTGATCAGTGCATGATCAGTCATGTATCTGTGCATGACCAGGCATGTGATCAGTGCATGATCAGCCAGGTGATCAGTTCATGATAGCTGTGTGATCAGATCATGATTTGTCACGTGATCAGTCCATGATCAGTCACCTGATCAGTGGATGATCAGCCACGTGATCAGTGCATGATCAGCCACATGAACACTGCATGATGAATTACGTGATCAGTGCATGATCAGTCACTTGACCAGTATATGGTAGCTAGGTGATCATTGCATGATCAGCCACATGAGCCGTGCATGATCAGTCACGTGATCAGTGCATGATCACTCACGTGAACAGTGCATGATAAGTCAACTGATCAGTGCGTGATCAATTATGTGATTAGTGCATGATCACTCACGTGACCAGTACATGGTAGCTACGTGATCATTGCATGAACAGCCGCATGAGCCGTGCATGATAGCCACGTGATCAGTGCGTGATCTGTCACATGATCAGTGTATGATCATCCGGGTGATCAGTGCATGGGCAGTCATGTGATCAGTGCATGATATAGACGTGATCAGTGCATGATCAGTCTCGTGATCAGTGTATGATCAACCACGTGATCAGTGCACGATAGCCAGGTAATGAGTGCATGATAGCCAGATGATCAGTGCTTTATCAGTCACGTGATCAGTGTATGATCAGCCAAGTAATCAGTGCATGATAGCCAACTGATCAGTGGATGATCAGTCACGTGATCAGTGCATGATCAGTCACGTGATCAGTGTATAATCAGCCACGTGATCAGTGCATGATCAGCCAAATGATCAGTACATGATCAGACACGTGATCAGTGCATGGTCAGCCACGTGATCAGTGCATGATCATCCACGTGATCAGTGCATGTGGAGTCATGTAGACAATGCATGATAGCGCCATGATCCGTGCACGATCAGTCCCGTGATGAGTGTATGATCAGCCAAGTGATCAGTGCAAGATAGCTACGTGATCAGTGCATGATCAGCCACGTCATCAGTGCATGATAGCCAAGTGAGCAGTGCATACAATTAGGTGATCAGTGCATGCGCAATCACGTGATCAGTGCATGAGAGCCACGTGATCAGTGCATGATTATTCACGTGATAGATGTGTGATCAGCCACGTGAACAGTGCATGCTCAGTCACGTGATAAGGGCCTGCTGAGCTGCGTGATTACTGTCTGCTCATCTGCTTGACAATTGCCAGCTGAGCTGTACGATTCCTGCCTGTCATCTCCTTGACAATTGCCACCTGTGCTGCAAATTCCTGCTGGCTTATCTACTTGATTATTGCCAGCTGAGCAGCATAATTTCTCAAAGCTGAGTTCCATGATTATAGCCTGCTGACTGATTCCTGCCTACTCAGCTCTTTGTTCATTGTCTGCAGATGCACATGATCAGTGTGTGACACCAAACATGACCAGCACATGATCAGTCACATGATCAATGCATGATAAGCCAGGTGATCAGTGCATGATCAATTACGTGATCAGTGCATGATCAGTCATGTGACCAGTACATGGTAGCTGTGTGATCATTGCATGATCAGCCACGTGAGCAGTGCATGATAGCCACGTGATCAGTGCATGATCTGTCACATGATCAGTGTATGATCATCCGGGTGATCAGTGCATGGGCAGTCACGTGTTCAGTGCATGATCAGCCACGTGATCAGTGCATGATCTATTACGTGATCAGTGCATGGTCACTCACGGGACCAGTACATTGTAGCTACATGATCATTGCATGATCAGCCACGTGATCAGTGCATGATCAATTACGTGATCAGTGCATGATCAGTTATGTGAGCAGTGTATGATCAGCCATGTGATCAGTGCATGGTCAGACACGTGAACAGTGTATGATCAGCCATGTGATCAGTGCATGATCAGTCACCTGATGGGCGTATGATCGGTCACGTGACCGGTACATGGTAGCTTCATGATCATTGCATGATCAGCCACGTGATCAGTGCATGATACCACTTAATCAGGGCATGATCATTCACGTGACCAGTGCATGATCAGCCACGTGATCAGTGCATGATAGCCACGTGATCAGTGCATGATCAGTTACGTGAGCAGTGTATGATCAGCCATGTGATCAGTGCATGGTCAGACACGTGAACAGTGTATGATCAGCCACGTGATCAGTGCATGATATCCAAGTGATCAGTGCATGATCAATCACGTGATAAGTGTATGATCAGCCACGTGAACAGTGCATGCTCAGTCACGTGATCAGGGCCTGCTGAGCTGCGTGATTACTGTCTGCTCATCTGCTTGACAATTGCCAGCTGAGCTGCACGATTCCTGCCTGTCATCTGCTTGACAATTGCCAGCTGTGCTGCGTAATTCCTGCCTGCTCAGCTGCTTGATTATTGCCAGCTGAGCAGCATGATTCCTCACAGTTGAGTTCCATGATTATTGCCTGCTGACTGTTTGATTCGTGCCTACACAGCTCTTTGTTTATTGCCTCCAGAGGCACATGATCAGTGTATGATAGCAAACATGATCAGCGCATGATCAGTCACATGATCAGCGCCATTAAGTCACGTGATCACTACATGATAGTCATGTGATCAGTCCATGCTCAGTCACGGTATCAGTGCATGATCAGCCACGTGATCAGTGCATGATCTGTCACATGATTAGTGTATGATCATCCACCTGATCAGTGCATAGGCAGTCATGTGATCAGTGCATGATTAGACGTGATCAGTGCATTTTCAGTCTCGTGGTCAGTGCATGATAGCCACGTGATCATTGCATGATCAGTCACCTGATGGGTGTATGTTCATTCACGTGACCTGTACATGGTAGCTATATGATAAGTGTATGACCAGCCATGTGATAAGTGCATGATAGCCACGTGATCAGTGCATGATTAGCCACGTGATCAGTGCATGATCAGTCACGTGATTAGTGCATGATCAGCCACATGATCAGTGCATGATCAATTACGTCATCAGTGCATGATCAGTCACATGAACAGTACATGGTAGCTGCGTGATCAGTGTATGACCAGCCAAGTGATCAGTGCATGATAGCCACGTGATCAGTGCATGATCAGTCACGTGATCAGTGCTTGATCAGTCACATGACCAGAACATGGTAGCTGCGTGATCATTGCATGATCAGCCAAGTTAGCAGTGCATGATAGCCACGTGATCAGTGCATGATCAGTCACGTGATCTGAGCATGATCAGTCACGTGACCAGTATATGGTAGCTTCGTGAACATTGCATGACCAGCCAGGTGAGAAGTGCATGATAGCCATGTGATGTGTGCATGATCAGTTACGTGAGCAGAGTATGATCAGCCACGTGATCAGTGCATGAGTGCCACGTGATCAGTGCATGATCAGTCACGTGACAGGTGTGTGGTAATCCACGTGAACAGTGCATGTTCAGCCACGTGATCAATGCATGATATCCACGTGATCAGTGCATGATCAGTTAAGTGAACAGTGTATGATCAGCCACGTGAGCAGTGCATGGTCACACATGTGAACAGTGTTTGATCAAACACGTGATCAGTGCATGATATCCACGTGATCAGTGCATGATGAGTCTCGTGAACAGTGCATGATCAGTCACGTGATCAGTGCATGATCAGCCACGTGATCAGTGCATGATCAGCCACGTGATCAGTGCATGACGAGGCACGTGATCAGTATGACCAGCCAAGTGATCAGTGCATGATAGCCACGTGATCAGTGCATGATCAGTCACGTGATCAGTGCATGATCAGTCACGTGATCAGTGTATAATCAGCCGTGTGATCAGTGCATGATCAGCCACATGACCAGTGCATGATCAGTTACGTGATCAGTGCATGATCAGTCACGTGACCAGTACATGGTAGCTACGTGACCATTGCATGATCAGCCACGTGAGCAGTGCATAATCAGTCACGTGATCAGTGCATGGTCAGTCACATGACCAGTGCATGATCATCCACGTGATCAGTGCATGTGGAGTCATGTAGTCAATGCATGATAGCGCCGTAATCAGTGCACGATCAGTCCTGTGAAGAGTTTATGATCAGCCAAGTGATATGTGCAAGATAGCTACATGATCAGTGCATGATCAGTCACATGATCAGTGCATGATCAGCCACGTCATCAGTGCATGATAGCCACGTGAGCAGTGCATACAATTACGGGATCAGTGCATGAGAGCCACGTGATCAGTGCATGATCATTCACGTGAGCAGTACATGATAGCCACGTGATCAGTGCATGATCAGTCACGTGATCAGTGCATGATCAGCCACGTGATCAGTGCATGATCAGTCACGTGTTCAGTGCATGATCAGCCACGTGATCAGTGCATGATCAGTCACGTGATCAGTGCATGATCAGTCACGTGATCTGTGCATGATCAGTCACGTGATCAGTGCATGATCAGTCACGTGTTCAGTGCATGATCAGCCACGTGATCAGTGCATGATCAGTCACGTGTTCAGTGCATGATCAGCCACGTGATCAGTGCATGATCAATTACGTGATCAGTGCATGATCAGCCACGTGATCAGTGCATGATCAGTCACGTGTTCAGTGCATGATCAGCCACGTGATCAGTGCATGATCAGCCACGTGATCAGTGCATGACGAGGCACGTGATCAGTATGACCAGCCAAGTGATCAGTGCATGATAGCCACGTGATCAGTGCATGATCAGTCACGTGATCAGTGCATGATCAGTCACGTGATCAGTGTATAATCAGCCGTGTGATCAGTGCATGATCAGCCACATGACCAGTGCATGATCAGTTACGTGATCAGTGCATGATCAGTCACGTGACCAGTACATGGTAGCTACGTGACCATTGCATGATCAGCCACGTGAGCAGTGCATAATCAGTCACGTGATCAGTGCATGGTCAGTCACATGACCAGTGCATGATCATCCACGTGATCAGTGCATGTGGAGTCATGTAGTCAATGCATGATAGCGCCGTAATCAGTGCACGATCAGTCCTGTGAAGAGTTTATGATCAGCCAAGTGATATGTGCAAGATAGCTACATGATCAGTGCATGATCAGTCACATGATCAGTGCATGATCAGCCACGTCATCAGTGCATGATAGCCACGTGAGCAGTGCATACAATTACGGGATCAGTGCATGAGAGCCACGTGATCAGTGCATGATCATTCACGTGATAGGTGTGTGATCAGCGACGTGAGCAGTGCATGCTCAGAAACGTGATCAGGGCCTGCTGAGCTGCGTGATTACTGTCTGCTCATCTGCTTGACAATTGCCAGCTGAGCTGTACGATTCCTGCCTGTCTTCTCCTTTACAATTGCCACCTGTGCTGCATAATTCCTGCCTGCTCATCTACTTGATTATTTCCAGCTGAGCAGCATGATTTCTCAGAGCTGAGTTCCATGATTATAGCCTGCTGACTGATTCCTGCCTACTCAGCTCTTTGTTCATTGCCTCCAGATGCACATGATCAGTGTGTGACACCAAACATGATCAGCACATGATCAGTCACATGATGAATGCATGATAAGCCAGGTGAACAGTGCATGATCAATTACGTGATCAGTGCATGATCAGTCATGTGACCAGTACATGGTAGCTGCGTGATCACTGCATGATCAGCCACGTGAGCAGTACATGATAGCCACGTGATCAGTGCATGATCAGTCACGTGATCAGTGCATGATCAGCCACGTGATCAGTGCATGATCAGTCACGTGTTCAGTGCATGATCAGCCACGTGATCAGTGCATGATCAATTACGTGATCAGTGCATGATCACATACGGGACCAGTACATTGTAGCTACGTGATCATTGCATGATCAGCCACGTGATCAGGGCATGGTCAGACCCGTGAACAGTGTATGATTAGCCACGTGATCAGTGCATGATATCCAAGTGATCAGTGCATGATCAATCACATGATCAGTGTATGATCAGCCAGGTGAACAGTGCATGCTCAGTCACGTGATCCGGGCCTGCTGAGCTGAGTGATTACTGTCTGCTCATCTGCTTGACAATTGCCAGCTGAGCTGCATGATTCCTGCCTGTCATCTGCTTGACAATTGCCAGCTGTGCTGTGTAATTCCTGCCTGCTCAGCTGCTTGATTATTGCCAGCTGAGCAGCATGATTCCTCACAGCTGAGTTCCATGATTATTGCCTGCTGACTGTTTGATTCATGCCTACTCAGCTCTTTGTTTATTGCCTCCAGAGGCACATGATCAGTGTATGATAGCAAACATTCTCAGCTCATGATCAGTCACATGGTCAGCGCCATTAAGTCACGTGATCACTACATGATAGTCATGTGATCAGTCCATGCTCAGTCACGGTATCAGTGCATGATCAGCCACGTGATCAGTGCATGATAGCCACATGATCATTGCATGATAGCCACGTGATCAGTGCATGATCAGCCAGGTGATCAGTGAATGATTGCTACGTGATCAGTTCCTGATTAGTAACGTGATCTGTGCATGACCAGGCAGGTGATCATTGTATGATCAGCCCCGTGAACAGTGCATGATAGCCACGTGATCAGGGCATGATCAGTCACCTGATGGGTGTATGATCAGTCACGTGACCGGTACATGGTAGCTACATGATCATTGCATGATCAGCCACGTGAGTAGTGCATGATAGCCACGTGATCAGTGCATGATCAGTGACGTGATGAGTGCATGATCAGTCATGTAATCTGTGCATGACCAGGCACGTGAGCAGTGTATGACCAGCCATGTGATCAGTGCATGATAGCCACGTGATCAGTGCAAGATAAGTCACATGATCAGTGCATGATCAGTCACGTGATCAGTGCATGATCAGCTACATGATCAGTGCATGATCAGTCACGTGATCAGTACATGGTATCTGCGTGATCAGTGTATGACCAGTCAAGTGATCAGTGCATGATAGCCACGTTTTCAGTGCATGATCCGTCACGTGATCAGTGCATGATCAGTCAGGTGATCAGTGCATGATCAGTCACGTGATCAGTGCATGTTCTGCCACATGATCAGTGCATGATCAGTCACGTGACCAGTACATGGTAGCTGCGTGATCATTTCATGACCAGCCATGTTAGCAGTGCATGATAGCCACATGATCAGTGCCTGATCAGCCACGTGATCAGGGCATGATCAATTACGTAATCAGTGCAAGATCAGTCACGTGACCAGTACATGGTAGCTCCGTGATCATTCCATGATCAGCCACGTGATCAGTGCATGATAGCCACGTGATCAGTGCATGATAGCCACGTGATCAGTGCATGATCAGTCACGTGATACGTGTGTGATCAGCCACGTGATCCGTGCATGATATCCACGTGATCAGTGAATGATAGCCACGTGATCAGTGTATGATAACCACGTGATCAGTGCATGATCAGTCACGTGATACGTGTGTGATCAGCCACGTGATCAGTGCATGATGAGTCAGGTGATCAGTGCAGGATTAATTACGTGATCAGTGCATGATCAGTCACGTGATCAGTACATGGTTGCTAGGTGATCATTGCATGATCAGCCACGTGAGCAGTGCATGATAGCCACGTGATCAGTGCATGATCAGTCACGTGATCAGTACATGATCAGTCACGTGAACAGTGCATGATCATTTACGTGATCTGTGCATGATCAGTCACGTGACCAGTATATGGTAGCTACATGAACATTGCATGACCAGCCAGGTGAGAAGTGCATGATAGCCACCTGATGTGTGCATGATCAGTTACGTGAACAGAGTATGATCAGCCACGTGATCAGCGCATGAGTGCCACGTGATCAGTGCATGATCAGTCACGTGACAGGTGTGTGATAAGCCACGTGAACAGTGCATGTTCAGCCACGTGATCAGTGTATGATATCCACGTGATAAGTGCATGATCAGTTACATGAACAGTGTATGATCAGCCACGTGAGCAGTGCATGGTCAGACACGTGAACAGTGTATGATCAGCCACGTGATCAGTGCATGATATCCACGTGATCATTGCATGATCAGTCTCGTGATCTGTGCATGACAGGCACGTAATCAATGCATGATATCCACGTGATCAGTGAATTATAGCCCCGTGATCAGTTCATGATTAGTCACGTGATCTGTGCATGACCAGGAACTTGAACAGTGCATGATCAGTCACGTGTTCAGTGCATGATCAGCCACGTGATCAGTGCATGATCAATTACGTGATCAGTGCATGATCACTCCCGGGACCAGTACATGGTAGCTACGTAATCATTGCATGCTCAGCCACGTGATCAGTGCATGATCAATTACGTGATCAGTGCATGATCAGTTACGTGAGAAGTGTATGATCAGCCACGTGATCAGTGCATGGTCAGACACGTGAACAGTGTATGATTAGCCACGTGATCAGTGCATGATATCCAAGTGATCAGTGAATTATAGCCCCGTGATCAGTTCATGATTAGTCACGTGATCTGTGCATGACCAGGAACTTGAACAGTGCATGATCAGTCACGTGTTCAGTGCATGATAGCCACGTGATCAGTGCATGATCAGACATTAGATCAGTGTATGATCAGTCATGTGATCAGCGTATGATCAGCCACGTGATCAGTGCATGACCAGGCACGTGATCAGTGTATGTCCAGCCAAGTGATCAGTGCATTACAGCCACGTCTTCAATGCATTATAGCCACGTCTTCAGTGCATGATCAGTCACATGATCAGTGCATGATCAGTCACGTGATAGGTGTGTGATCATCCACGTGAACAGTGCATGCTCAGTCACGTGATCAGGGCCTGCTGAGCTGCGTGATTACTGTCTGCTCATCTGCTTGACAATTTCCAGCTGAGCTGCACGATTCCTGCCTGTGATCTCCTTGACAATTGCCACCTGTGCTGCGTAATTCCTGCCTGCTCATCTACTTCATTATTGCCAGCTGAGCAGCATGATTTCTCAGAGGTGAGTTCCATGATTATAGCCTGCTGACTGATTCCTGCCTTCTCAGCTCTATGTTCATTGCCTCCAGAGGCACATGATCAGTGTGTGACACCAAACATGATCAGCACATGATCAGTCACATGATCAATGCATGATAAGCCAGGTGATCAGTGCATGATCAGTCACGTGATCAGTGCATGATCAGTTACGTGATCAGTGCATGATCAATTACGTGATCAGTGCATGATCATTCACGTGACCAGTACATGGTAGCTACGTGATCATTGCATGAACAGCCACGTGATCAGTGCATGATAGCCACGTGATCAGTGCATGATCAGTCACGTGATCAGTGCATGATCAGTTACGTGATCAGTGCATGATCAATTACGTGATCAGTGCATGATCATTCACGTGACCAGTACATGGTAGCTACGTGATCATTGCATGAACAGCCACGTGATCAGTGCATGATACCACTTAATCAGGGCATGATCATTCACGTGACAAGTGCATGATCAGTCACGTGATCAGTGCATGATAGCCACGTGATCAGTGCATGATCAGTTACGTGAGCAGTGCATGATATCCAAGTGATCAGTGCATGATCAATCACGTGATAAGTGTATGATCAGCCACGTGAACAGTGCATGCTCAGTCACGTGATCAGGGCCTGCTGAGCTGGGTGATTACTGTCTGCTCATCTGCTTGACAATTGCCAGCTGAGCTGCACGATTCCTGCCTGTCATCTGCTTGACAATTGCCAGCTGTGCTGCGTAATTCCTGCCTGCTCAGCTGCTTGATTATTGCCAGCTGAGCAGCATGATTCCTCACAGCTGAGTTCCATGATTATTGCCTGCTGACTGTTTGATTCGTGCCTACACAGCTCTTTGTTTATTGCCTCCAGAGGCACATGATCAGTGTATGATAGCAAACATGATCAGCGCATGATCAGTCACATGATCAGCGCCATTAAGTCACGTGATCACTACATGATAGTCATGTGATCAGTCCATGCTCAGTCACGGTATCAGTGCATGATCAGCCACGTGATCAGTGCATGATCTGTCACATGATTAGTGTATGATCATCCACCTGATCAGTGCATGGGCAGTCATGTGATCAGTGCATGATTAGACGTGATCAGTGCATTTTCAGTCTCGTGGTCAGTGCATGATAGCCACGTGATCATTGCATGATCAGTCACCTGATGGGTGTATGTTCATTCACGTGACCTGTACATGGTAGCTATATGATAAGTGTATGACCAGCCATGTGATAAGTGCATGATAGCCACGTGATCAGTGCATGATCAGCCACGTGATCACTGCATGATGAATTACGTGATCAGTGCATGATCAGTCACTTGACCAGTATATGGTAGCTAGGTGATCATTGCATGATCAGCCACATGAGCCGTGCATGATTGCCATGAGATCAGTGCATGATCAGTCACGTGATCAGTGCATGATCACTCACGTGACCAGTACATGGTAGCTACGTGATCATTGCATGAACAGCCGCGTGAGCAGTGCATGATAGCCACGTGATCAGTGCATGATCTGTCACATGATCCGTGTATGATCATCCGGGTGATCAGTGCATGGGCAGTCATGTGATCAGTGCATGATATAGACGTGATCAGTGCATGATCAGTCTCGTGATCAGTGTATGATCAACCAGGTGATCAGTGCACGATAGTCAGGTAATGAGGGCATTATAGCCAGATGATCAGTGCATTATCAGTCACGTGATCAGTGTATGATCAGCCAAGTAATCAGTGCATGATAGCCAACTGATCAGTGGATGATCAGTCACGTGATCAGTGCGTGATAGCCACGTGATCAGTGCATGATCAATCACGTGATCAGTGCATGATCAGTCACGTGTTCAGTGCATGATCAGCCACGTGATCAGTGCATGATCACTCACGGGACCATTACATGGTAGCTAGGTGATCATTGCATGATCAGCCACGTGATCAGTGCATGATCAATTATGTGATCAGTTCATGATCAGCCACGTGATCAGTGCATGATCAGCCACGTGATCAGTGCATGATCAGTCACGTGACCAGTACATGGTAGCTACGTGATCATTGCATGATCAGCCACGTGATCTGTGCATGATAGCCACGTGATCAGTGTATGATAGACACGTGATCAGTGCATGATCAGTCACGTGATCAGTGCATGATCAGCCACATGATCAGTGCATGACCACACACATGATCAGTGTATGACAGCCAAATAATCAGTGCATGATAGCCACGTGATCAGTGCATGATCAGCCACGTGATCTGTGCATGATAGCCACGTGATCAGTGCATGATCAGTCACGTGATACGTGTGTGATCAGCCACGTGACCAGTGCATGATATCAGTGCATGATAGCCACGTGATCAGTGCATGATAGCCACGTGATCAGTGCATGATCAGTCACGTGATACGTGTGTGATTAGCCACGTGTTCAGTGCAGGATAGCCACGTGATCATTTCATGATTAGTCACGTGATCTGTACATGATCAGTCACGTGATACGTGTGTGATCAGCCACCGGATCAGTGCGTGATGAGCCACGTATTCAGTGCATGATCAGCCACGTGATCAGCACATGATCAGTCACATGATCAGCGCCATTAAGTCACGTGATCACTACATGATAGTCATGTGATCAGTCCATGCTCAGTCACGGTATCACTGCATGATCAGCCACGTGATCAGTGCATGATCTGTCACATGATTAGTGTATGATCATCCAGGTGATCAGTGCATGGGCAGTCATGTGATCAGTGCATGATATAGACGTAATCAGTGCATAATCAGTCTCGTGATCAGTGCATGATAGCCACGTGATCAGTGCATGATCAGTCACCTGATGGGTGTATGATCATTCACGTGACCTGTACATGGTAGCTACATGATCATTGCATGATCAGCCACGTGAGTAGTGCACGATAGCCACGTGATCACTGCATGATCAGTCACGTAATCAGTGCATGATCAGTCATGTGACCAGTACATGGTATCTGCGTGATTATTGCATGATCAGCCACGTGAGCAGTGCATGATAGCCACGTGATCAGTGCATGATCAGACACTAGATCAGTGTATGATGAGTCATGTGATCAGCGTATGATCAGCCACGTGATCAGTGCATGACCAGGCACGTGATCAGTGTATGTCCAGCCAAGTGATCAGTGCATGATAGCCACGTGATCAGTGCATGATCAGTCACGTGATCAGTGCATGATCAGTTACGTGATCAGTGTACGATCAGCCACGTGATCAGTGCATGATAGCCACGTGATCAGTGCATGATCAGTCACGTGTTCAGTGCATGATCAGTCATGTAATCTGTGCATGACCAGGCATGTGATCAGTGCATGATCAGCCAGGTGATCAGTTCATGATAGCTGTGTGATCAGATCATGATTTGTCACGTGATCAGTCCATGATCAGTCACGTGATCAGTGGATGATCAGCCACGTGATCAGTGCATGATCAGCCACATGAACACTGCATGATGAATTACGTGATCAGTGCATGATCAGTCACTTGACCAGTATATGGTAGCTAGGTGATCATTGCATGATCAGCCACATGAGCCGTGCATGATCAGTCACGTGATCAGTGCATGATCACTCACGTGAACAGTGCATGATAAGTCAACTGATCAGTGCGTGATCAATTATGTGATTAGTGCATGATCACTCACGTGACCAGTACATGGTAGCTACGTGATCATTGCATGAACAGCCGCGTGAGCCGTGCACGATAGCCACGTGATCAGTGCGTGATCTGTCACATGATCAGTGTATGATCATCCGGGTGATCAGTGCATGGGCAGTCATGTGATCAGTGCATGATATAGACGTGATCAGTGCATGATCAGTCTCGTGATCAGTGTATGATCAACCACGTGATCAGTGCACGATAGCCAGGTAATGAGTGCATGATAGCCAGATGATCAGTGCTTTATCAGTCACGTGATCAGTGTATGATCAGCCAAGTAATCAGTGCATGATAGCCAACTGATCAGTGGATGATCAGTCACGTGATCAGTGCATGATCAGTCACGTGATCAGTGTATAATCAGCCACGTGATCAGTGCATGATCCGCCAAATGATCAGTACATGATCAGACACGTGATCAGTGCATGGTCAGCCACGTGATCAGTGCATGATCATCCACGTGATCAGTGCATGTGGAGTCATGTAGACAATGCATGATAGCGCCATGATCCGTGCACGATCAGTCCCGTGATGAGTGTATGATCAGCCAAGTGATCAGTGCAAGATAGCTACGTGATCAGTGCATGATCAGCCACGTCATCAGTGCATGATAGCCACGTGAGCAGTGCATACAATTACGTGATCAGTGCATGCGCAATCACGTGATCAGTGCATGAGAGCCACGTGATCAGTGCATGATTATTCACGTGATAGATGTGTGATCAGCCACGTGAACAGTGCATGCTCAGTCACGTGATAAGGGCCTGCTGAGCTGCGTGATTACTGTCTGCTCATCTGCTTGACAATTGCCAGCTGAGCTGTACGATTCCTGCCTGTCATCTCCTTGACAATTGCCACCTGTGCTGCAAATTCCTGCCGGCTTATCTACTTGATTATTGCCAGCTGAGCAGCATGATTTCTCAAAGCTGAGTTCCATGATTATAGCCTGCTGACTGATTCCTGCCTACTCAGCTCTTTGTTCATTGTCTGCAGATGCACATGATCAGTGTGTGACACCAAACATGACCAGCACATGATCAGTCACATGATCAATGCATGATAAGCCAGGTGATCAGTGCATGATCAATTACGTGATCAGTGCATGATCAGTCATGTGACCAGTACATGGTAGCTGTGTGATCATTGCATGATCAGCCACGTGAGCAGTGCATGATAGCCACGTGATCAGTGCATGATCTGTCACATGATCAGTGTATGATCATCCGGGTGATCAGTGCATGGGCAGTCACGTGTTCAGTGCATGATCAGCCACGTGATCAGTGCATGATCAATTACGTGATCAGTGCATGGTCACTCACGGGACCAGTACATTGTAGCTACATGATCATTGCATGATCAGCCACGTGATCAGTGCATGATCAATTACGTGATCAGTGCATGATCAGTTATGTGAGCAGTGTATGATCAGCCATGTGATCAGTGCATGGTCAGACACGTGAACAGTGTATGATCAGCCATGTGATCAGTGCATGATCAGTCACCTGATGGGCGTATGATCGGTCACGTGACCGGTACATGGTAGCTTCATGATCATTGCATGATCAGCCACGTGATCAGTGCATGATACCACTTAATCAGGGCATGATCATTCACGTGACCAGTGCATGATCAGCCACGTGATCAGTGCATGATAGCCACGTGATCAGTGCATGATCAGTTACGTGAGCAGTGTATGATCAGCCACGTGATCAGTGCATGATCAGTTACGTGAACAGTGTATGATCAGCCACGTGATCAGTGCATGATATCCAAGTGATCAGTGCATGATCAATCACATGATAAGTGCATGATCAGTCACGTGATCAGTGCTTGATCAGTCACATGACCAGAACATGGTAGCTGCGTGATCATTGCATGATCAGCCAAGTTAGCAGTGCATGATAGCCACGTGATCAGTGCATGATCAGTCACGTGATCAGTGCATGATTATTCACGTGTTCAGTGCATGATCAGTCACGTGATCATTGCATGATCAATTACGTGATCAGTGCATGATAGCCACGGGATCAGTACATGATCACTCATGTCATACGTGTGTGATCAGCCACGTTATCAGTGCATGATATCCACGTGATCAGTGAATGATAGCCACGTGATTAGTGCATGATAGCCACGTGATAAGTGCATGATGAGTCACGTGACCAGTACATGGTTGCTACGTGATCATTGCATGATCAACCACGTGAGCAGTGCATGATAGCCACATGATCAGTACATGATCAGTCAACTGAACAGTGCATGATCATTTACGTGATCTGAGCATGATCAGTCACGTGACCAGTATATGGTAGCTACGTGAACATTGCATGACCAGCCAGGTGAGAAGTGCATGATAGCCATGTGATGTGTGCATGATCAGTTACGTGAGCAGAGTATGATCAGCCACGTGATCAGTGCATGAGTGCCACGTGATCAGTGCATGCTCAGTCACGTGATAAGGGCCTGCTGAGCTGCGTGATTACTGTCTGCTCATCTGCTTGACAATTGCCAGCTGAGCTGCACGATTCCTGCCTGTCATCTGCTTGACAATTGCCAGCTGTGCTGCGTAATTCCTGCCTGCTCAGCTGCTTGATTATTGCCAGCTGAGCAGCATGATTCCTCACAGCTGAGTTCCATGATTATTGCCTGCTGACTGTTTGATTCGTGCCTACACAGCTCTTTGTTTATTGCCTCCAGAGGCACATGATCAGTGTATGATAGCAAACATGATCAGCGCATGATCAGTCACATGATCAGCGCCATTAAGTCACGTGATCACTACATGATAGTCATGTGATCAGTCCATGCTCAGTCACGGTATCAGTGCATGATCAGCCACGTGATCAGTGCATGATCTGTCACATGATTAGTGTATGATCATCCACCTGATCAGTGCATGGGCAGTCATGTGATCAGTGCATGATTAGACGTGATCAGTGCATTTTCAGTCTCGTGGTCAGTGCATGATAGCCACGTGATCATTGCATGATCAGTCACCTGATGGGTGTATGTTCATTCACGTGACCTGTACATGGTAGCTATATGATAAGTGTATGACCAGCCATGTGATAAGTGCATGATAGCCACGTGATCAGTGCATGATCAGCCATGTGATCACTGCATGATGAATTACGTGATCAGTGCATGATCAGTCACTTGACCAGTATATGGTAGCTAGGTGATCATTGCATGATCAGCCACATGAGCCGTGCATGATTGCCATGAGATCAGTGCATGATCAGTCACGTGATCAGTGCATGATCACTCACGTGACCAGTACATGGTAGCTACGTGATCATTGCATGAACAGCCGCGTGAGCAGTGCATGATAGCCACGTGATCAGTGCATGATCTGTCACATGATCAGTGTATGATCATCCGGGTGATCAGTGCATGGGCAGTCATGTGATCAGTGCATGATATAGACGTGATCAGTGCATGATCAGTCTGGTGATCAGTGTATGATCAACCACGTGATCAGTGCACGATAGTCAGGTAATGAGGGCATTATAGCCAAATGATCAGTGCATTATCAGTCACGTGATCAGTGTATGATCAGCCAAGTAATCAGTGCATGATAGCCAACTGATCAGTGGATGATCAGTCACGTGATCAGTGCGTGATAGCCACGTGATGAGTGCATGATCAGTCACGTGTTCAGTGCATGATCAGCCACGTGTTCAGTGCATGATCAGCCAAGTGATCAGTGCATGATCACTCACGGGACCATTACATGGTAGCTAGGTGATCATTGCATGATCAGCCACGTGATCAGTGCATGATCAATTACGTGATCAGTTCATGATCAGCCACGTGATCAGTGCATGATCAGCCACGTGATCAGTGCATGATCAGTCACGTGACCAGTACATGGTAGCTACGTGATCATTGCATGATCAGCCACGTGATCTGTGCATGATAGCCACGTGATCAGTGTATGGTAGACACGTGATCAGTGCATGATCAGTCACGTGATCAGTGCATGATCAGCCACATGATCAGTGCATGACCACACACATGATCAGTGTATGACAGCCAAATAATCAGTGCATGATAGCCACGTGATCAGTGCATGATCAGCCACGTGATCTGTGCATGATAGCCACGTGATCAGTGCATGATCAGTCACGTGATACGTGTGTGATCAGCCACGTGACCAGTGCATGATATCAGTGCATGATAGCCACGTGATCAGTGCATGATAGCCACGTGATCAGTGCATGATCAGTCACGTGATACGTGTCTGATCAGCCACGTGTTCAGTGCAGGATAGCCACGTGATCATTTCATGATTAGTCACGTGATCTGTACATGATCAGTCACGTGATACGTGTGTGATCAGCCACCGGATCAGTGCGTGATGAGCCACGTATTCAGTGCATGATCAGCCACGTGATCAGCGCATGATCAGTCACATGATCAGCGCCATTAAGTCACGTGATCACTACATGATAGTCATGTGATCAGTCCATGCTCAGTCACGGTATCAGTGCATGATCAGCCACGTGATCAGTGCATGATCTGTCACATGATTAGTGTATGATCATCCACGTGATCAGTGCATGGGCAGTCATGTGATCAGTGCATGATATAGACGTGATCAGTGCATGATCAGTCTCGTGATCAGTGCATGATAGCCACGTGATCAGTGCATGATCAGTCACCTGATGGGTGTATGATCATTCACGTGACCTGTACATGGTAGCTACATGATCATTGCATGATCAGCCAAGTGAGTAGTGCATGATAGCCACGTGATCACTGCATGACAGGCCACGTGAGCAATGCATGATAGCCACGTGATCAGTGCATGATCAGACACGAGATCATTGCATGATCAGTCACGTGATCAGTGCATGATCAGCCACGTGATCAGTGCATGACCAGGCACGTGATCAGTGTATGTCCAGCCAAGTGATCAGTGCATTATAGCCACGTCTTCAGTGCATGATCAGTCACATGATCAGTGCATGATCAGTCACGTGATAGGTGTGTGATCATCCACGTGAACAGTGCATGCTCAGTCACGTGATCAGGGCCTGCTGAGCTGCGTGATTACTGTCTGCTCATCTGCTTGACAATTTCCAGCTGAGCTGCACGATTCCTGCCTGTCATCTCCTTGACAATTGCCACCTGTGCTGCGTAATTCCTGCCTGCTCATCTACTTGATTATTGCCAGCTGAGCAGCATGATTTCTCAGAGGTGAGTTCCATGATTATAGCCTGCTGACTGATTCCTGCCTACTCAGCTCTATGTTCATTGCCTCCAGAGGCACATGATCAGTGTGTGACACCAAACATGATCAGCACATGATCAGTCACATGATCAATGCATGATAAGCCAGGTGAACAGTGCATGATCAATTATGTGATCAGTGCATGATCAGTCATGTGACCAGTACATGGTAGCTGCGTGATCATTGCATGATCAGCCACGTGAGCAGTGCATGAGTGCCACGTGATCAGTGCATGCTCAGTCACGTGATAAGGGCCTGCTGAGCTGCGTGATTACTGTCTGCTCATCTGCTTGACAATTGCCAGCTGAGCTGCACGATTCCTGCCTGTCATCTGCTTGACAATTGCCAGCTGTGCTGCGTAATTCCTGCCTGCTCAGCTGCTTGATTATTGCCAGCTGAGCAGCATGATTCCTCACAGCTGAGTTCCATGATTATTGCCTGCTGACTGTTTGATTCGTGCCTACTCAGCTCTTTGTTTATTGCCTCCAGAGGCACATGATCAGTGTATGATAGCAAACATGATCAGCGCATGATCAGTCACATGATCAGCGCCATTAAGTCACGTGATCACTACATGATAGTCATGTGATCAGTCCATGCTCAGTCACGGTATCAGTGCATGATCAGCCACGTGATCAGTGCATGATCTGTCACATGATTAGTGTATGATCATCCACGTGATCAGTGCATGGGCAGTCATGTGATCAGTGCATGATATAGACGTGATCAGTGCATGATCAGTCTCGTGATCAGTGCATGATAGCCACGTGATCAGTGCATGATCAGTCACCTGATGGGTGTATGATCATTCACGTGACCTGTACATGGTAGCTACATGATCATTGCATGATCAGCCACGTGAGTAGTGCACGATAGCCACGTGATCACTGCATGATCAGTCACGTAATCAGTGCATGATCAGTCATGGGACCAGTACATGGTATTTGTGTGATTATTGCATGATCAGCCACGTGAGCAGTGCATGATAGCCACGTGATCAGTGCATGATCAGACACTAGATCAGTGTATGATGAGTCATGTGATCAGCGTATGATCAGCCACGTGATCAGTGCATGACCAGGCACGTGATCAGTGTATGTCCAGCCAAGTGATCAGTGCATGATAGCCACGTGATCAGTGCATGATCAGTCACGTGATCAGTGCATGATCAGTTACGTGATCAGTGTACGATCAGCCACGTGATCAGTGCATGATAGCCACGTGATCAGTGCATGATCAGTCACGTGTTCAGTGCATGATCAGTCATGTAATCTGTGCATGACCAGGCATGTGATCAGTGCATGATCAGCCAGGTGATCAGTTCATGATAGCTGTGTGATCAGATCATGATTTGTCACGTGATCAGTCCATGATCAGTCACGTGATCAGTGGATGATCAGCCACGTGATCAGTGCATGATCAGCCACATGAACACTGCATGATGAATTACGTGATCAGTGCATGATCAGTCACTTGACCAGTATATGGTAGCTAGGTGATCATTGCATGATAGCCACATGAGCCGTGCATGATCAGTCACGTGATCAGTGCATGATCACTCACGTGAACAGTGCATGATAAGTCAACTGATCAGTGCGTGATCAATTATGTGATTAGTGCATGATCACTCACGTGACCAGTACATGGTAGCTACGTGATCATTGCATGAACAGCCGCGTGAGCCGTGCATGATAGCCACGTGATCAGTGCGTGATCTGTCACATGATCAGTGTATGATCATCCGGGTGATCAGTGCATGGGCAGTCATGTGATCAGTGCATGATATAGACGTGATCAGTGCATGATCAGTCTCGTGATCAGTGTATGATCAACCACGTGATCAGTGCACGATAGCCAGGTAATGAGTGCATGATAGCCAGATGATCAGTGCTTTATCAGTCACGTGATCAGTGTATGATCAGCCAAGTAATCAGTGCATGATAGCCAACTGATCAGTGGATGATCAGTCACGTGATCAGTGCATGATCAGTCACGTGATCAGTGTATAATCAGCCACGTGATCAGTGCATGATCAGCCAAATGATCAGTACATGATCAGACACGTGATCAGTGCATGGTCAGCCACGTGATCAGTGCATGATCATCCACGTGATCAGTGCATGTGGAGTCATGTAGACAATGCATGATAGCGCCATGATCCGTGCACGATCAGTCCCGTGATGAGTGTATGATCAGCCAAGTGATCAGTGCAAGATAGCTACGTGATCAGTGCATGATCAGCCACGTCATCAGTGCATGATAGCCACGTGAGCAGTGCATACAATTACGTGATCAGTGCATGCGCAATCACGTGATCAGTGCATGAGAGCCACGTGATCAGTGCATGATTATTCACGTGATAGATGTGTGATCAGCCACGTGAACAGTGCATGCTCAGTCACGTGATAAGGGCCTGCTGAGCTGCGTGATTACTGTCTGCTCATCTGCTTGACAATTGCCAGCTGAGCTGTACGATTCCTGCCTGTCATCTCCTTGACAATTGCCACCTGTGCTGCAAATTCCTGCCGGCTTATCTACTTGATTATTGCCAGCTGAGCAGCATGATTTCTCAAAGCTGAGTTCCATGATTATAGCCTGCTGACTGATTCCTGCCTACTCAGCTCTTTGTTCATTGTCTGCAGATGCACATGATCAGTGTGTGACACCAAACATGACCAGCACATGATCAGTCACATGATCAATGCATGATAAGCCAGGTGATCAGTGCATGATCAATTACGTGATCAGTGCATGATCAGTCATGGGACCAGTACATGGTAGCTGCGTGATCATTGCATGATCAGCCACGTGAGCAGTGCATGATAGCCACGTGATCAGTGCATGATCTGTCACATGATCAGTGTATGATCATCCGGGTGATCAGTGCATGGGCAGTCACGTGTTCAGTGCATGATCAGCCACGTGATCAGTGCATGATCAATTACGTGATCAGTGCATGGTCACTCACGGGACCAGTACATTGTAGCTACATGATCATTGCATGATCAGCCACGTGATCAGTGCATGATCAATTACGTGATCAGTGCATGATCAGTTATGTGAGCAGTGTATGATCAGCCATGTGATCAGTGCATGGTCAGACACGTGAACAGTGTATGATCAGCCATGTGATCAGTGCATGATCAGTCACCTGATGGGCGTATGATCGGTCACGTGACCGGTACATGGTAGCTTCATGATCATTGCATGATCAGCCACGTGATCAGTGCATGATACCACTTAATCAGGGCATGATCATTCACGTGACCAGTGCATGATCAGCCACGTGATCAGTGCATGATAGCCACGTGATCAGTGCATGATCAGTTACGTGAGCAGTGTATGATCAGCCATGTGATCAGTGCATGGTCAGACACGTGAACAGTGTATGATCAGCCACGTGATCAGTGCATGATATCCAAGTGTTCAGTGCATGATCAATCACGTGATAAGTGTATGATCAGCCACGTGAACAGTGCATGCTCAGTCACGTGATCAGGGCCTGCTGAGCTGCGTGATTACTGTCTGCTCATCTGCTTGACAATTGCCAGCTGAGCTGCACGATTCCTGCCTGTCATCTGCTTGACAATTGCCAGCTGTGCTGCGTAATTCCTGCCTGCTCAGCTGCTTGATTATTGCCAGCTGAGCAGCATGATTCCTCACAGCTGAGTTCCATGATTATTGCCTGCTGACTGTTTGATCCGTGCCTACACAGCTCTTTGTTTATTGCCTCCAGAGGCACATGATCAGTGTATGATAGCAAACATGATCAGCGCATGATCAGTCACATGATCAGCGCCATTAAGTCACGTGATCACTACATGATAGTCATGTGATCAGTCCATGCTCAGTCACGGTATCAGTGCATGATCAGCCACGTGATCAGTGCATGATCTGTCACATGATTAGTGTATGATCATCCACCTGATCAGTGCATGGGCAGTCATGTGATCAGTGCATGATTAGACGTGATCAGTGCATTTTCAGTCTCGTGGTCAGTGCATGATAGCCACGTGATCATTGCATGATCAGTCACCTGATGGGTGTATGTTCATTCACGTGACCTGTACATGGTAGCTATATGATAAGTGTATGACCAGCCATGTGATAAGTGCATGATAGCCACGTGATCAGTGCATGATTAGCCACGTGATCAGTGCATGATCAGTCACGTGATTAGTGCATGATCAGCCACATGATCAGTGCATGATCAATTACGTCATCAGTGCATGATCAGTCACGTGAACAGTACATGGTAGCTGCGTGATCAGTGTATGACCAGCCAAGTGATCAGTGCATGATAGCCACGTGATCAGTGCATGATCAGTCACGTGATCAGTGCTTGATCAGTCACATGACCAGAACATGGTAGCTGCGTGATCATTGCATGATCAGCCAAGTTAGCAGTGCATGATAGCCACGTGATCAGTGCATGATCAGTCACGTGATCAGTGCATGATTATTCACATGTTCAGTGCATGATCAGCCACGTGATCATTGCATGATCAATTACGTGATCAGTGCATGATAGCCACGGGATCAGTGCATGATCACTCATGTCATACGTGTGTGATCAGCCACGTGATCAGTGCATGATATCCACGTGATCAGTGAATGATAGCCACGTGATTAGTGCATGATAGCCACGTGATCAGTGCATGATCAGTCACGTGACCAGTACATGGTTGCTACGTGATCATTGCATGATCAGCCACGTGAGCAGTGCATGATAGCCACATGATCAGTACATGATCAGTCAACTGAACAGTGCATGATCATTTACGTGATCTGAGCATGATCAGTCACGTGACCAGTATATGGTAGCTACGTGAACATTGCATGACCAGCCAGGTGAGAAGTGCATGATAGCCATGTGATGTGTGCATGATCAGTTACGTGAGCTGAATATGATCAGCCACGTGATCAGTGCATGAGTGCCACGTGATCAGTGCATGATCAGTCACGTGACAGGTGTGTGGTAATCCACGTGAACAGTGCATGTTCAGCCACGTGATCAATGCATGATATCCACGTGATCAGTGCATGATCAGTTAAGTGAACAGTGTATGATCAGCCACGTGAGCAGTGCATGGTCAGACATGTGAACAGTGTTTGATCAAACACGTGATCAGTGCATGATATCCACGTGATCAGTGCATGATGAGTCTCGTGAACAGTGCATGATCAGTCACGTGATCAGTGCATGATCAGCCACGTGATCAGTGCATGATCAGCCACGTGATCAGTGCATGACGAGGCACGTGATCAGTATGACCAGCCAAGTGATCAGTGCATGATAGCCACGTGATCAGTGCATGATCAGTCACGTGATCAGTGCATGATCAGTCACGTGATCAGTGTATAATCAGCCGTGTGATCAGTGCATGATCAGCCACATGACCAGTGCATGATCAGTTACGTGATCAGTGCATGATCAGTCACGTGACCAGTACATGGTAGCTACGTGACCATTGCATGATCAGCCACGTGAGCAGTGCATAATCAGTCACGTGATCAGTGCATGGTCAGTCACATGACCAGTGCATGATCATCCACGTGATCAGTGCATGTGGAGTCATGTAGTCAATGCATGATAGCGCCGTAATCAGTGCACGATCAGTCCTGTGAAGAGTTTATGATCAGCCAAGTGATATGTGCAAGATAGCTACATGATCAGTGCATGATCAGTCACATGATCAGTGCATGATCAGCCACGTCATCAGTGCATGATAGCCACGTGATCAGTGCATGATCATTCACGTGATAGGTGTGTGATCAGCGACGTGAGCAGTGCATGCTCAGAAACGTGATAGGTGTGTGATCAGCGACGTGAGCAGTGCATGCTCAGAAACGTGATCAGGGCCTGCTGAGCTGCGTGATTACTGTCTGCTCATCTGCTTGACAATTGCCAGCTGAGCTGTACGATTCCTGCCTGTCTTCTCCTTTACAATTGCCACCTGTGCTGCATAATTCCTGCCTGCTCATCTACTTGATTATTTCCAGCTGAGCAGCATGATTTCTCAGAGCTGAGTTCCATGATTATAGCCTGCTGACTGATTCCTGCCTACTCAGCTCTTTGTTCATTGCCTCCAGATGCACATGATCAGTGTGTGACACCAAACATGATCAGCACATGATCAGTCACATGATGAATGCATGATAAGCCAGGTGATCAGTGCATGATCAATTACGTGATCAGTGCATGATCAGTCATGTGACCAGTACATGGTAGCTGCGTGATCACTGCATGATCAGCCACGTGAGCAGTGCATGATAGCCACGTGATCAGTGCATGATCAGTCACGTGATCAGTGCATGATCAGCCACGTGATCAGTGCATGATCAGCCACGTGATCAGTGCATGATCAATTACGTGATCAGTGCATGATCACATACGGGACCAGTACATTGTAGCTACGTGATCATTGCATGATCAGCCACGTGATCAGGGCATGGTCAGACCCGTGAACAGTGTATGATTAGCCACGTGATCAGTGCATGATATCCAAGTGATCAGTGCATGATCAATCACGTGATCAGTGTATGATCAGCCAGGTGAACAGTGCATGCTCAGTCACGTGATCCGGGCCTGCTGAGCTGAGTGATTACTGTCTGCTCATCTGCTTGACAATTGCCAGCTGAGCTGCATGATTCCTGCCTGTCATCTGCTTGACAATTGCCAGCTGTGCTGTGTAATTCCTGCCTGCTCAGCTGCTTGATTATTGCCAGCTGAGCAGCATGATTCCTCACAGCTGAGTTCCATGATTATTGCCTGCTGACTGTTTGATTCATGCCTACTCAGCTCTTTGTTTATTGCCTCCAGAGGCACATGATCAGTGTATGATAGCAAACATTCTCAGCTCATGATCAGTCACATGGTCAGCGCCATTAAGTCACGTGATCACTACATGATAGTCATGTGATCAGTCCATGCTCAGTCACGGTATCAGTGCATGATCAGCCACGTGATCAGTGCATGATAGCCACATGATCATTGCATGATAGCCACGTGATCAGTGCATGATCAGCCAGGTGATCAGTAAATGATTGCTACGTGATCAGTTCCTGATTAGTCACGTGATCTGTGCATGACCAGGCAGGTGATCATTGTATGATCAGCCCCGTGAACAGTGCATGATAGCCACGTGATCAGGGCATGATCAGTCACCTGATGGGTGTATGATCAGTCACGTGACCGGTACATGGTAGCTACATGATCATTGCATGATCAGCCACGTGAGTAGTGCATGATAGCCACGTGATCAGTGCATGATCAGTGACGTGATGAGTGCATGATCAGTCATGTAATCTGTGCATGACCAGGCACGTGAGCAGTGTATGACCAGCGATGTGATCAGTGCATGATAGCCACGTGATCAGTGCAAGATAAGTCACATGATCAGTGCATGATCAGTCACGTGATCAGTGCATGATCAGCTACATGATCAGTGCATGATCAGTCACGTGATCAGTACATGGTATCTGCGTGATCAGTGTATGACCAGTCAAGTGATCAGTGCATGATAGCCACGTTTTCAGTGCATGATCCGTCACGTGATCAGTGCATGATCAGTCAGGTGATCAGTGCATGATCAGTCACGTGATCAGTGCATGTTCTGCCACATGATCAGTGCATGATCAGTCACGTGACCAGTACATGGTAGCTGCGTGATCATTTCATGACCAGCCATGTTAGCAGTGCATGATAGCCACATGATCAGTGCCTGATCAGCCACGTGATCAGGGCATGATCAATTACGTAATCAGTGCAAGATCAGTCACGTGACCAGTACATGGTAGCTCCGTGATCATTCCATGATCAGCCACGTGATCAGTGCATGATAGCCACGTGATCAGTGCATGATAGCCACGTGATCAGTGCATGATCAGTCACGTGATACGTGTGTGATCAGCCACGTGATCCGTGCATGATATCCACGTGATCAGTGAATGATAGCCACGTGATCAGTGTATGATAACCACGTGATCAGTGCATGATCAGTCACGTGATACGTGTGTGATCAGCCACGTGATCAGTGCATGATGAGTCAGGTGATCAGTGCAGGATTAATTACGTGATCAGTGCATGATCAGTCACGTGATCAGTACATGGTTGCTAGGTGATCATTGCATGATCAGCCACGTGAGCAGTGCATGATAGCCACGTGATCAGTGCATGATCAGTCACGTGATCAGTACATGATCAGTCACGTGAACAGTGCATGATCATTTACGTGATCTGTGCATGATCAGTCACGTGACCAGTATATGGTAGCTACATGAACATTGCATGACCAGCCAGGTGAGAAGTGCATGATAGCCACCTGATGTGTGCATGATCAGTTACGTGAACAGAGTATGATCAGCCACGTGATCAGCGCATGAGTGCCACGTGATCAGTGCATGATCAGTCACGTGACAGGTGTGTGATAAGCCACGTGAACAGTGCATGTTCAGCCACGTGATCAGTGCATGATATCCACGTGATAAGTGCATGATCAGTTACATGAACAGTGTATGATCAGCCACGTGAGCAGTGCATGGTCAGACACGCGAACAGTGTATGATCAGCCACGTGATCAGTGCATGATATCCACGTGATCATTGCATGATCAGTCTCGTGATCTGTGCATGACAGGCACGTAATCAATGCACGATATCCACATGATCAGTGAATTATAGCCCCGTGATCAGTTCATGATTAGTCACGTGATCTGTGCATGACCAGGAACTTGAACAGTGCATGATCAGTCACGTGTTCAGTGCATGATCAGCCACGTGATCAGTGCATGATCACTCCCGGGACCAGTACATGGTAGCTACGTAATCATTGCATGATCAGCCACGTGATCAGTGCATGATCAATTACGTGATCAGTGCATGATCAGTTACGTGAGAAGTGTATGATCAGCCACGTGATCAGTGCATGGTCAGACACGTGAACAGTGTATGATTAGCCACGTGATCAGTGCATGATATCCAAGTGATCAGTGAATTATAGCCCCGTGATCAGTTCATGATTAGTCACGTGATCTGTGCATGACCAGGAACTTGAACAGTGCATGATCAGTCACGTGTTCAGTGCATGATCAGCCACGTGATCGGTGCATGATCAATTACGTGATCAGTGCATGATCACTCCCGGGACCAGTACATGGTAGCTACGTGATCAGTGCATGATCAGTTACGTGAGAAGTGTATGATCAGCCACGTGATCAGTGCATGGTCAGACACGTGAACAGTGTATGATTAGCCACGTGATCAGTGCATGATATCCAAGTGATCAGTGCTTGATCAGTTACGTGAGAAGTGTATGATCAGCCACGTGATCAGTGCATGGTCAGACACGTGAACAGTGTATGATTAGCCACGTGATCAGTGCATGATATCCAAGTGATCAGTGCTTGATCAATCACGTTATCTGTGTATGATCAGCCAGGTGAACAGTGCATGCTCAGTCACGTGATCCGGGCCTGCTGAGCTGCGTGATTACTGTCTTCTCATCTGCTTGACAATTGCCAGCTGTGCTGCGTAATTCCTGCCTGCTCAGCTGCTTGATTATTGCCAGCTGAGCAGCATGATTCCTCACAGCTGAGTTCCATGATTATTGCCTGCTGACTGTTTGATTTATGCCTACTCAGCTCTTTGTTTATTGCCTCCAGAGGCACATGATCAGTGTATGATAGCAAACATGCTCAGCGCATGATCAGTCACATTGTCAGCGCCATTAAGTCACGTGATCACTACATGATAGTCATGTGATCAGTCCATGCTCAGTCACGGTATCAGTGCATGATGAGCCACGTGATCAGTGCATGATAGCCACGTGATCATTGCATGATAGCCACGTGATCAGTGCATGATCAGCCAGGTGATCAGTGAATGATTGCTACGTGATCAGTTCATGATTAGTCACGTGATCTGTGCATGACCAGGCAGGTGATCAGTGTATGATCAGCCACTTGAACAGTGCATGATAGCCACGTGATCAGTGCATGATCAGTCACCTGATGGGTGTATGATCAGTCACGTGACCGGTACATGGTAGCTACATGATCATTGCATGATCATCCACGTGAGTAGTGCATGATAGCCACGTGATCAGTGCATTATCAGTGACGTGATCAGTGCATAATCAGTCATGTAATCTGTGCATGACCAGGCACGGGATCAGTGTATGACCAGCCATGTGATCAGTGTATGATAGTCACGTGATCAGTGCATGATAAGTCACGTGATCAGTGCATGATCAGCCAGGTGATCAGTGCATGATTGCTACGTGATCAGTTCATGATTAGTCACGTGATCTGTGCATGACCAGGCAGGTGATCATTGTATGATCAGCCCCGTGAACAGTGCATGATAGCCACGTGATCAGGGCATGATCAGTCACCTGATGGGTGTATGATCAGTCACGTGACCGGTACATGGTAGCTACATGATCATTGCATGATCAGCCACGTGAGTAGTGCATGATAGCCACGTGATCAGTGCATGATCAGTGACGTGATGAGTGCATGATCAGTCATGTAATCTGTGCATGACCAGGCACGTGAGCAGTGTATGACCAGCCATGTGATCAGTGCATGATAGCCACGTGATCAGTGCAAGATAAGTCACATGATCAGTGCATGATCAGTCACGTGATCAGTGCATGATCAGCTACATGATCAGTGCATGATCAGTCACGTGATCAGTACATGGTATCTGCGTGATCAGTGTATGACCAGTCAAGTGATCAGTGCATGATAGCCACGTTTTCAGTGCATGATCCGTCACGTGATCAGTGCATGATCAGTCAGGTGATCAGTGCATGATCAGTCACGTGATCAGTGCATGTTCTGCCACATGATCAGTGCATGATCAGTCACGTGACCAGTACATGGTAGCTGCGTGATCATTTCATGACCAGCCATGTTAGCAGTGCATGATAGCCACATGATCAGTGCCTGATCAGCCACGTGATCAGGGCATGATCAATTACGTAATCAGTGCAAGATCAGTCACGTGACCAGTACATGGTAGCTCCGTGATCATTCCATGATCAGCCACGTGATCAGTGCATGATAGCCACGTGATCAGTGCATGATAGCCACGTGATCAGTGCATGATCAGTCACGTGATACGTGTGTGATCAGCCACGTGATCCGTGCATGATATCCACGTGATCAGTGAATGATAGCCACGTGATCAGTGTATGATAACCACGTGATCAGTGCATGATCAGTCACGTGATACGTGTGTGATCAGCCACGTGATCAGTGCATGATGAGTCAGGTGATCAGTGCAGGATTAATTACGTGATCAGTGCATGATCAGTCACGTGATCAGTACATGGTTGCTAGGTGATCATTGCATGATCAGCCACGTGAGCAGTGCATGATAGCCACGTGATCAGTGCATGATCAGTCACGTGATCAGTACATGATCAGTCACGTGAACAGTGCATGATCATTTACGTGATCTGTGCATGATCAGTCACGTGACCAGTATATGGTAGCTACATGAACATTGCATGACCAGCCAGGTGAGAAGTGCATGATAGCCACCTGATGTGTGCATGATCAGTTACGTGAACAGAGTATGATCAGCCACGTGATCAGCGCATGAGTGCCACGTGATCAGTGCATGATCAGTCACGTGACAGGTGTGTGATAAGCCACGTGAACAGTGCATGTTCAGCCACGTGATCAGTGCATGATATCCACGTGATAAGTGCATGATCAGTTACATGAACAGTGTATGATCAGCCACGTGAGCAGTGCATGGTCAGACACGCGAACAGTGTATGATCAGCCACGTGATCAGTGCATGATATCCACGTGATCATTGCATGATCAGTCTCGTGATCTGTGCATGACAGGCACGTAATCAATGCACGATATCCACATGATCAGTGAATTATAGCCCCGTGATCAGTTCATGATTAGTCACGTGATCTGTGCATGACCAGGAACTTGAACAGTGCATGATCAGTCACGTGTTCAGTGCATGATCAGCCACGTGATCAGTGCATGATCACTCCCGGGACCAGTACATGGTAGCTACGTAATCATTGCATGATCAGCCACGTGATCAGTGCATGATCAATTACGTGATCAGTGCATGATCAGTTACGTGAGAAGTGTATGATCAGCCACGTGATCAGTGCATGGTCAGACACGTGAACAGTGTATGATTAGCCACGTGATCAGTGCATGATATCCAAGTGATCAGTGAATTATAGCCCCGTGATCAGTTCATGATTAGTCACGTGATCTGTGCATGACCAGGAACTTGAACAGTGCATGATCAGTCACGTGTTCAGTGCATGATCAGCCACGTGATCGGTGCATGATCAATTACGTGATCAGTGCATGATCACTCCCGGGACCAGTACATGGTAGCTACGTGATCAGTGCATGATCAGTTACGTGAGAAGTGTATGATCAGCCACGTGATCAGTGCATGGTCAGACACGTGAACAGTGTATGATTAGCCACGTGATCAGTGCATGATATCCAAGTGATCAGTGCTTGATCAGTTACGTGAGAAGTGTATGATCAGCCACGTGATCAGTGCATGGTCAGACACGTGAACAGTGTATGATTAGCCACGTGATCAGTGCATGATATCCAAGTGATCAGTGCTTGATCAATCACGTTATCTGTGTATGATCAGCCAGGTGAACAGTGCATGCTCAGTCACGTGATCCGGGCCTGCTGAGCTGCGTGATTACTGTCTTCTCATCTGCTTGACAATTGCCAGCTGTGCTGCGTAATTCCTGCCTGCTCAGCTGCTTGATTATTGCCAGCTGAGCAGCATGATTCCTCACAGCTGAGTTCCATGATTATTGCCTGCTGACTGTTTGATTTATGCCTACTCAGCTCTTTGTTTATTGCCTCCAGAGGCACATGATCAGTGTATGATAGCAAACATGCTCAGCGCATGATCAGTCACATTGTCAGCGCCATTAAGTCACGTGATCACTACATGATAGTCATGTGATCAGTCCATGCTCAGTCACGGTATCAGTGCATGATGAGCCACGTGATCAGTGCATGATAGCCACGTGATCATTGCATGATAGCCACGTGATCAGTGCATGATCAGCCAGGTGATCAGTGAATGATTGCTACGTGATCAGTTCATGATTAGTCACGTGATCTGTGCATGACCAGGCAGGTGATCAGTGTATGATCAGCCACTTGAACAGTGCATGATAGCCACGTGATCAGTGCATGATCAGTCACCTGATGGGTGTATGATCAGTCACGTGACCGGTACATGGTAGCTACATGATCATTGCATGATCATCCACGTGAGTAGTGCATGATAGCCACGTGATCAGTGCATTATCAGTGACGTGATCAGTGCATAATCAGTCATGTAATCTGTGCATGACCAGGCACGGGATCAGTGTATGACCAGCCATGTGATCAGTGTATGATAGTCACGTGATCAGTGCATGATAAGTCACGTGATCAGTGCATGATCAGCCAGGTGATCAGTGCATGATTGCTACGTGATCAGTTCATGATTAGTCACGTGATCTGTGCATGACCAGGCAGGTGATCATTGTATGATCAGCCCCGTGAACAGTGCATGATAGCCACGTGATCAGGGCATGATCAGTCACCTGATGGGTGTATGATCAGTCACGTGACCGGTACATGGTAGCTACATGATCATTGCATGATCAGCCACGTGAGTAGTGCATGATAGCCACGTGATCAGTGCATGATCAGTGACGTGATGAGTGCATGATCAGTCATGTAATCTGTGCATGACCAGGCACGTGAGCAGTGTATGACCAGCCATGTGATCAGTGCATGATAGCCACGTGATCAGTGCAAGATAAGTCACATGATCAGTGCATGATCAGTCACGTGATCAGTGCATGATCAGCTACATGATCAGTGCATGATCAGTCACGTGATCAGTACATGGTATCTGCGTGATCAGTGTATGACCAGTCAAGTGATCAGTGCATGATAGCCACGTTTTCAGTGCATGATCCGTCACGTGATCAGTGCATGATCAGTCAGGTGATCAGTGCATGATCAGTCACGTGATCAGTGCATGTTCTGCCACATGATCAGTGCATGATCAGTCACGTGACCAGTACATGGTAGCTGCGTGATCATTTCATGACCAGCCATGTTAGCAGTGCATGATAGCCACATGATCAGTGCCTGATCAGCCACGTGATCAGGGCATGATCAATTACGTAATCAGTGCAAGATCAGTCACGTGACCAGTACATGGTAGCTCCGTGATCATTCCATGATCAGCCACGTGATCAGTGCATGATAGCCACGTGATCAGTGCATGATAGCCACGTGATCAGTGCATGATCAGTCACGTGATACGTGTGTGATCAGCCACGTGATCCGTGCATGATATCCACGTGATCAGTGAATGATAGCCACGTGATCAGTGTATGATAACCACGTGATCAGTGCATGATCAGTCACGTGATACGTGTGTGATCAGCCACGTGATCAGTGCATGATGAGTCAGGTGATCAGTGCAGGATTAATTACGTGATCAGTGCATGATCAGTCACGTGATCAGTACATGGTTGCTAGGTGATCATTGCATGATCAGCCACGTGAGCAGTGCATGATAGCCACGTGATCAGTGCATGATCAGTCACGTGATCAGTACATGATCAGTCACGTGAACAGTGCATGATCATTTACGTGATCTGTGCATGATCAGTCACGTGACCAGTATATGGTAGCTACATGAACATTGCATGACCAGCCAGGTGAGAAGTGCATGATAGCCACCTGATGTGTGCATGATCAGTTACGTGAACAGAGTATGATCAGCCACGTGATCAGCGCATGAGTGCCACGTGATCAGTGCATGATCAGTCACGTGACAGGTGTGTGATAAGCCACGTGAACAGTGCATGTTCAGCCACGTGATCAGTGCATGATATCCACGTGATAAGTGCATGATCAGTTACATGAACAGTGTATGATCAGCCACGTGAGCAGTGCATGGTCAGACACGCGAACAGTGTATGATCAGCCACGTGATCAGTGCATGATATCCACGTGATCATTGCATGATCAGTCTCGTGATCTGTGCATGACAGGCACGTAATCAATGCATGATATCCACGTGATCAGTGAATTATAGCCCCGTGATCAGTTCATGATTAGTCACGTGATCTGTGCATGACCAGGAACTTGAACAGTGCATGATCAGTCACGTGTTCAGTGCATGATCAGCCACGTGATCAGTGCATGATCAATTACGTGATCAGTGCATGATCACTCCCGGGACCAGTACATGGTAGCTACGTAATCATTGCATGATCAGCCACGTGATCAGTGCATGATCAATTACGTGATCAGTGCATGATCAGTTACGTGAGAAGTGTATGATCAGCCACGTGATCAGTGCATGGTCAGACACGTGAACAGTGTATGATTAGCCACGTGATCAGTGCATGATATCCAAGTGATCAGTGAATTATAGCCCCGTGATCAGTTCATGATTAGTCACGTGATCTGTGCATGACCAGGAACTTGAACAGTGCATGATCAGTCACGTGTTCAGTGCATGATCAGCCACGTGATCAGTGCATGATCAATTACGTGATCAGTGCATGATCACTCCCGGGACCAGTACATGGTAGCTACGTAATCAGTGCATGATCAGTTACGTGAGAAGTGTATGATCAGCCACGTGATCAGTGCATGGTCAGACACGTGAACAGTGTATGATTAGCCACGTGATCAGTGCATGATATCCAAGTGATCAGTGCTTGATCAGTTACGTGAGAAGTGTATGATCAGCCACGTGATCAGTGCATGGTCAGACACGTGAACAGTGTATGATTAGCCACGTGATCAGTGCATGATATCCAAGTGATCAGTGCTTGATCAATCACGTTATCTGTGTATGATCAGCCAGGTGAACAGTGCATGCTCAGTCACGTGATCCGGGCCTGCTGAGCTGCGTGATTACTGTCTTCTCATCTGCTTGACAATTGCCAGCTGTGCTGCGTAATTCCTGCCTGCTCAGCTGCTTGATTATTGCCAGCTGAGCAGCATGATTCCTCACAGCTGAGTTCCATGATTATTGCCTGCTGACTGTTTGATTTATGCCTACTCAGCTCTTTGTTTATTGCCTCCAGAGGCACATGATCAGTGTATGATAGCAAACATGCTCAGCGCATGATCAGTCACATTGTCAGCGCCATTAAGTCACGTGATCACTACATGATAGTCATGTGATCAGTCCATGCTCAGTCACGGTATCAGTGCATGATGAGCCACGTGATCAGTGCATGATAGCCACGTGATCATTGCATGATAGCCACGTGATCAGTGCATGATCAGCCAGGTGATCAGTGAATGATTGCTACGTGATCAGTTCATGATTAGTCACGTGATCTGTGCATGACCAGGCAGGTGATCAGTGTATGATCAGCCACTTGAACAGTGCATGATAGCCACGTGATCAGTGCATGATCAGTCACCTGATGGGTGTATGATCAGTCACGTGACCGGTACATGGTAGCTACATGATCATTGCATGATCATCCACGTGAGTAGTGCATGATAGCCACGTGATCAGTGCATTATCAGTGACGTGATCAGTGCATAATCAGTCATGTAATCTGTGCATGACCAGGCACGGGATCAGTGTATGACCAGCCATGTGATCAGTGTATGATAGTCACGTGATCAGTGCATGATAAGTCACGTGATCAGTGCATGATCAGCCAGGTGATCAGTGCATGATTGCTACGTGATCAGTTCCTGATTAGTCACGTGATCTGTGCATGACCAGGCAGGTGATCATTGTATGATCAGCCCCGTGAACAGTGCATGATAGCCACGTGATCAGGGCATGATCAGTCACCTGATGGGTGTATGATCAGTCACGTGACCGGTACATGGTAGCTACATGATCATTGCATGATCAGCCACGTGAGTAGTGCATGATAGCCACGTGATCAGTGCATGATCAGTGACGTGATGAGTGCATGATCAGTCATGTAATCTGTGCATGACCAGGCACGTGAGCAGTGTATGACCAGCCATGTGATCAGTGCATGATAGCCACGTGATCAGTGCAAGATAAGTCACATGATCAGTGCATGATCAGTCACGTGATCAGTGCATGATCAGCTACATGATCAGTGCATGATCAGTCACGTGATCAGTACATGGTATCTGCGTGATCAGTGTATGACCAGTCAAGTGATCAGTGCATGATAGCCACGTTTTCAGTGCATGATCCGTCACGTGATCAGTGCATGATCAGTCAGGTGATCAGTGCATGATCAGTCACGTGATCAGTGCATGTTCTGCCACATGATCAGTGCATGATCAGTCACGTGACCAGTACATGGTAGCTGCGTGATCATTTCATGACCAGCCATGTTAGCAGTGCATGATAGCCACATGATCAGTGCCTGATCAGCCACGTGATCAGGGCATGATCAATTACGTAATCAGTGCAAGATCAGTCACGTGACCAGTACATGGTAGCTCCGTGATCATTCCATGATCAGCCACGTGATCAGTGCATGATAGCCACGTGATCAGTGCATGATAGCCACGTGATCAGTGCATGATCAGTCACGTGATACGTGTGTGATCAGCCACGTGATCCGTGCATGATATCCACGTGATCAGTGAATGATAGCCACGTGATCAGTGTATGATAACCACGTGATCAGTGCATGATCAGTCACGTGATACGTGTGTGATCAGCCACGTGATCAGTGCATGATGAGTCAGGTGATCAGTGCAGGATTAATTACGTGATCAGTGCATGATCAGTCACGTGATCAGTACATGGTTGCTAGGTGATCATTGCATGATCAGCCACGTGAGCAGTGCATGATAGCCACGTGATCAGTGCATGATCAGTCACGTGATCAGTACATGATCAGTCACGTGAACAGTGCATGATCATTTACGTGATCTGTGCATGATCAGTCACGTGACCAGTATATGGTAGCTACATGAACATTGCATGACCAGCCAGGTGAGAAGTGCATGATAGCCACCTGATGTGTGCATGATCAGTTACGTGAACAGAGTATGATCAGCCACGTGATCAGCGCATGAGTGCCACGTGATCAGTGCATGATCAGTCACGTGACAGGTGTGTGATAAGCCACGTGAACAGTGCATGTTCAGCCACGTGATCAGTGCATGATATCCACGTGATAAGTGCATGATCAGTTACATGAACAGTGTATGATCAGCCACGTGAGCAGTGCATGGTCAGACACGCGAACAGTGTATGATCAGCCACGTGATCAGTGCATGATATCCACGTGATCATTGCATGATCAGTCTCGTGATCTGTGCATGACAGGCACGTAATCAATGCATGATATCCACGTGATCAGTGAATTATAGCCCCGTGATCAGTTCATGATTAGTCACGTGATCTGTGCATGACCAGGAACTTGAACAGTGCATGATCAGTCACGTGTTCAGTGCATGATCAGCCACGTGATCAGTGCATGATCAATTACGTGATCAGTGCATGATCACTCCCGGGACCAGTACATGGTAGCTACGTAATCATTGCATGATCAGCCACGTGATCAGTGCATGATCAATTACGTGATCAGTGCATGATCAGTTACGTGAGAAGTGTATGATCAGTCACGTGATCAGTGCATGATCATTTACGTGACCTGTGCATGATCAGTCACGTGACCAGTATATGGTAGCTACGTGAATATTTCATGACCAGCCAGGTGACAAGTGCATGATAGCCACCTGATGTGTGCATGATCAGTTATGTGAGCAGAATATGATCAGCCACGTGATCAGTGCATGAGTGCCACGTGATCAGTGCATGATCAGTCACATGACAGGTGTGTGATAAGCCACGTGAACAGTGCATGTTCGGCCACATGATCAGTGCATGATATCCACGTGATCAGTGCATGATCAGTTACGTGAACAGTGTATGATCAGCCACGTGAGCAGTGCATGGTCAGACACGTGAACAGTGTATGAACAAACAAGTGATCAGTGCATGATATCCACGTGATGTGTGCATGATCAGTCACGTGATATGTGTGTGATCAGCCACGTGATCAGTGCATGATGAGTCAGGTGATCAGTGCAGGATTAATTACGTGATCAGTGCATGATCAGTCACGTGACCAGTACATGGTTGCTACGTGATCATTGCATGATCAACCACGTGAGCAGTGCATGATAGCCACGTGATCAGTGCATATTCAGTCACGTGACAGGTGTGTGGTAAGCCACGTGAACAGTGCATGTTCAGCCACGTGATCAGTGCATGATATCCACGTGATCAGTGCATGATCAGTTACGTGAACAGTGTATGAACAGCCACGTGAGCAGTGCATGGTCAGACACGTGAACAGTGTATGATCAAACACGTGATCAGTGCATGATATCCACGTGATCTGTGCATGATGAGTCTCGTGAACAGTGTATGATCAGTCACGTGATCAGTGCATGATCAGCCACGTGATCAGTGCATGATCACTCACGTGACCAGTATATGGTAGCTACGTGAACATTGCATGATCAGCCATGTGATCTGTGCATGATAGCCACGTGATCACTGCATGATAGCCACGTGATCAGTGCATGATCAGTCACGTGATCAGTGCATGATCAGCCACGTGATCAGTGCATGACGAGGCACGTGATCAGTATGACCAGCCAAGTGATCAGTGCATGATAGCCACGTGATCAGTGCATGATCGTCAGGTTATCAGTGTATGATCAGCCACGTGATCAGTGCATGGTCAGACACGTGAACAGTGTATGATTAGCCACGTGATCAGTGCATGATATCCAAGTGATCAGTGCTTGATCAATCACGTGATCAGTGTATGATCAGCCACGTGAACAGTGCATTCTCAGTCACCTGATCAGGGCCTGCTGAGCTGCGTGATTCCTGTCTGCTCATCTGCTTGACAATTGCCAGCTGAGCTGCATGATTCCTGCCTGTCATCTGCTTGACAATTGCCAGCTGTGCTGTGTAATTCCTGCCTGCTCAGCTGCTTGATTATTGCCAGCTGATCAGCATGATTCCTCACAGCTGAGTTCCATGATTTTTGCCTGCTGACTGTTTGATTCGTGCCTACTCAGCTCTTTGTTTATTGCCTCCAGAGGCACATGATCAGTGTATGAAAGCAAAAATGATCAGCGCATGATCACTCACATGGTCAGCGCCATTAAGTCACGTGATCACTACATGATAGTCATGTGATCAGTCCATGCTCAGTCACGGTATCAGTGCATGATGAGCCACGTGATCAGTGCATGATAGCCACGTGATCATTGCATGATTGCCAAATGATCAGTGCATGATCTGCCAGGTGATCATTACATGATAGCTATGTAATCAGTTCATGATTAGTCACCTGATCTGTGCATGAGCAGGCAGGTGATCAGTGTATGATCAGCCACGTTAACAGTGCAATATAGCCACGTGATCAGTGCATGATCAGTCACCTGATGGGAGTATGATCGCTCAAGTGAACGGTACATGGTAGCTTCATGATCATTGCATGATCAGCCACGTGATCAGTGCATGATAGCCACTTGATCAGGGCATGATCAGCCACGTGACCAGTGCATGATCAGCCACGTGAGTAGTGCATGATAGCCACGTCATCACTGCAAGATCAGCCACGTGAGCAGTGCATGATAGCCACGTGTTGAGTGCATGATCAGACACAAGATCAGTGCATGATCAGTCACGTGATCAGTGCTCGATCAGCCACGTGATCAGTGCATGACCAGGCACGTGATCAGTGTATGTCCAGCCAAGTGATCAGTGCATTATAGCCACGTCTTCAGTGCATGATCAGTCACATGATCAGTGCATGATCAGTCACGTGATAGGTGTGTGATCATCCACGTGAACAGTGCATGCTCAGTCACGTGATCAGGGCCTGCTGAGCTGCGTGATTACTGTCTGCTCATCTGCTTGACAATTTCCAGCTGAGCTGCACGATTCCTGCCTGTCATCTCCTTGACAATTGCCACCTGTGCTGCGTAATTCCTGCCTGCTCATCTACTTGATTATTGCCAGCTGAGCAGCATGATTTCTCAGAGGTGAGTTCCATGATTATAGCCTGCTGACTGATTGCTGCCTACTCAGCTCTATGTTCATTGCCTCCAGAGGCACATGATCAGTGTGTGACACCAAACATCATCAGCACATGATCAGTCACATGATCAATGAATGATAAGCCAGGTGATCAGTGCATGATCAATTATGTGATCAGTGCATGATCAGTCATGTGACCAGTACATGGTAGCTGCGTGATCATTGCATGATCAGCCACGTGAGCAGTGCATGATAGCCACGTGATCAGTGCATGATCAGTCACGTGATCTGTGCATGATCAGTCACGTGATCAGTGCATGATCAGTTACCTGATCAGTGCATTATCAGTCACGTTACCAGTGCATGGTAGCTACGTGATCATTGCATGATCAGCCACGTGATCAGTGCATGATAGCCACGTGATCAGTGCATGATAGCCACGTGATCAGTGCATGATCAGTCACGTGATACGTGTGTGATCAGCCACGTGATCAGTGCATGTTATCCACGTGATAAGTGCAGGATAGCCACGTGATCACTTCATGATTATTTACGTGATCTGTACATGATCAGTCACGTGATACGTGTGTGATCACCCACCGGATGAGTGGGTGATGAGCCATGTGATCAATGCCGGATCAATTACGTGATCAGTGCATGATCAGTCACATGACCAGTACATGGTTGCTACGTGATCATTGCGTGATCAGCCACGTGATCAGTGCATGATCAATTACATCATCAGTGCATGATCAGCCACATGATCAGTGCATGATCAATTACGTCATCAGTGCATGATCAGTCACGTGACCAGTTCAAGGTAGCTGCGTGATCATTGCATGATCAGCCAAGTTAGCAGTGCATGATAGCCACATGATCAGTGCATGAGCAGTCACGTGATCAGTGCATGATTATTCACGTGTTCAGTGCATGATCAGCCACGTGATCAGTGCATGATCAATTACGTGATCAGTGCATGATCAGTCAGGTGACCAGTACATTGTAGCTACGTGATCATTGCATGATCAGCCACGTGATCAGTGCATGATAGCCACGTGATCAGTGAATGATAGCAACGTGATTAGTGCATGATAGCCACGTGATGAGTGCATGATCAGTCACGTGACCAGTACATGGTTGCTACGTGATCATAGCATGATCAGCCACGTGAGTAGTGCATGATAGCCACATGATCAGTACATGATCAGTCAACTGAACAGTGCATGATCATTTACGTGATCTGAGCATGATCAGTCACGTGACCAGTACATGGTTGCTACGTGATCATTGCATGATCAGCCACGTGATCAGTGCATGATATCCACGTGATCAGTGAATGATAACCACGTGATTAGTGCATGATAGCCACGTGATCAGTGCATGATCAGTCACGTGATACGTGTGTGATCAGCCACGTGATCAGTGCATGATGAGTCAGGTGATCAGTGCAGGATTAATTACGTGATCAGTGCAAGATCAGTCACGTGACCAGTACATGGTTGCTACGTGTTCATTACATGATCAGCCACGTGAGCAGTGCATGATAGCCACGTGATCAGTGCATGATCAGTCACGTGATCAGTACATGATCAGTCAACTGAACAGTGCATGATCATTTACGTGATCTGAGCATGATCAGTCACGTGACCATTATATGGTAGCTACGTGAACATTGCCTGACCAGCCAGGTGAGAAGTGCATGATAGCCACGTGATGTGTGCATGATCAGTTACGTGAGCAGAGTATGATCAGCCACGTGATCAGTGCATGAGTGACACGTGATCAGTGCATGATCAGTCACGTGACAGGTGTGCGGTAAGCCACGTGAACAGTGCATGTTCAGCCACGTGATCAGTGCATGATATCCACGTGATCAGTGCATGATCAGTCACGTGATCAGTACATGATCAGTCAACTGAACAGTGCATGATCATTTACGTGATCTCAGCATGATCAGTCACGTGACCAGTATATGGTAGCTATGTGAACATTGCATGACCAGCCATGTGAGAAGTGCATGATAGCCACCTGATGTGTTCATGATCAATTTCGTGAGCAGAATATGATCAGCCACGTGATCAGTGCATGAGTGCCACGTGATCAGTGCATGATCAGTCACATGACAGGTGTATGATAAGCCACATGAACAGTGCATGTTCAGCCACGTGATCAGTGCATGATATCCACGTGATCAGTGCATGATCAGTCACGTGATCAGTACATGATCAGTCAACTGAACAGTGCATGATCATTTACGTGATCTCAGCATGATCACTCACGTGACCAGTACATGGTAGCTACGTGATCATTGCATGATCAGCCACGTGAGCAGTGCCTGATAGCCGCGTGATCACTGCATGATCTGTGACATGATCAGTGTATGTTTATCCACATGATCAGTGCATGGGCAGTCAGGTGATCAGTGCATGATACAGACGTGATCAGTGCAAGATCAGTCTGGTGATCAGTGTATGATCAACCACGTGATCAGTGCACGATAGGCAGGTAATGAGTGCACGATAGCCAGATGATCAGGGCATTATCAGTCACGTGATCAGTGTATGATCAGCCAAGTAATCAGTGCATGATTGCCAACTCATCAGTGCATGATCAGTCACGTGATCAGTGCATGGTCAGTCACGTGATCAGTGCATGATCAGTCACGTGATCAGTGCATGATAGCCACGTGATCAGTGCATGATCAGTCACGTGATCAGTGCATGATCAGCCAGGTGATCAGTGCATGGTCAGACACGTAAACAGTGTATGATCTGCCACGTGATCAGTGCATGATATCTAAGTGATCAGTGCATGATCAATCACGTGATCAGTGTATGATCAATTACCTGATCAGTGCATGATCAGTCACGTGACCAGTGCATGGTAGCTACGTGATCATTGCATGATCAGCCACGTGATCAGTGCATGATAGCCACGTGATCAGTGCATGATAGCCACGTGATCAGTGCATGATCAGTCACGTGATACGTGTGTGATCAGCCACATGATCAGTGCATGATATCCACGTGATCAGTGCAGGATAGCCACGTGATCACTTCATGATTATTCACGTGATCTGTACATGATCAGTCACGTGTTACGTGTGTGATCAGCCACCGGATCAGTGCGTGATGAGCCATGTGATCAGTGCAGGATCAATTATGTGATCAGTGCATGATCAGTCACGTGATCAGTGCATGATCAGTCACGTGATCAGTGTTTGATCAGCCACGTGATCAGTGCATGATCAGCCAAATGATAAGTGCATGATCAATTACGTGATCAGTGCATGATCAGCCACGTGATCGGTGCATGATCAGTCACGTGATCAGTACATGATCAGTCACGTGAACAGTGCATGATCATTTACGTGATCTGTGCATGATCAGTCACGTGACCAGTATATGGTAGCTATGTGAACATTGCATGACCAGCCATGTGAGAAGTGCATGATAGCCACCTGATGTGTTCACTATCAATTTCGTGAGCAGAATATGATCAGCCACGTGATCAGTGCATGAGTGCCACGTGATCAGTGCATGATCAGTCACGTGATGGTGTGTGATAAACCACATGAACAGTGCATGTTCAGCCACGTGATCAGTGCATGATATCCACGTGATCAGTGCATGATCAGTTACGTGAACAGTGTATGATCAGACACGTGAGCAGTGCATGGTCAGACACGTGAACAGTGTATGATCAAACACGTGATCAGTGCATGATATCCACGTGATCAGTGCATGATCAGTCTCGTGAACAGTGCATGATAAGTCACCTGATCAGTGTATGATCAATTACGTGATCTCAGCATGATCACTCACGTGACCAGTACATGGTAGCTACGTGATCATTGCATGATCAGCCACGTGAGCAGTGCCTGATAGCCGCGTGATCACTGCATGATCTGTGACATGATCAGTGTATGTTTATCCACGTGATCAGTGCATGGGCAGTCAGGTGATCAGTGCATGATACAGACGTGATCAGTGCAAGATCAGTCTCATGATCAGTGTATGATCAACCACGTGATCAGTGCACGATAGGCAGGTAATGAGTGCACGATATCCAGATGATCAGGGCATTATCAGTCACGTGATCAGTGCATGATCAGCCAGGTGATCAGTGCATGGTCAGACACGTAAACAGTGTATGATCAGCCACGTGATCAGTGCATGATATCCAAGTGATCAGTGCATGATCAATCACGTGATCAGTGTATGATCAATTACGTCATCAGTGCATGATCAGCCACATGATCAGTGCATGATCAAATACGTCATCATTGCATGATCAGTCACGTGACCAGTTCATGGTAGCTGCGTGATCATTGCATGAACAGCCAAGTTAGCAGTGCATGATAGCCACATGATCAGTGCATGATCAGTCACGTGATCAGTGCCTGATTATTCACGTGTTCAGTGCATGATCAATTACGTGATCAGTGCATGATCAGTCAGGTGACCAGTACATTGTAGCTACGTGATCATTGCATGATCAGCCACGTGATCAGTGCATGATAGCCACGTGATCAGTGAATGATAGCCACGTGATCAGTGCAGGATCAGTCACGTGACCAGTACATGTTTGCTACGTGATCATTGCATGATCAGCCACGTGAGTAGTGCATGATAGCCACATGATCAGTACATGATCAGTCAACTGAACAGTGCAAGATCATTTACGTGATCTGAGCATGATCAGTCACGTGACCAGTACATGGTTGCTACGTGATCATTGCATGATCGGCCACGTGATCAGTGCATGATATCCACGTGATCAGTGAATGATAGCCACGTGATTAGTGCATGATAGCCACGTGATCAGTGCATGATCAGTCACGTGATACGTGTGTGATCAGCCACGTGATCAGTGCATGATGAGTCAGGTGATCAGTGCAGGATTAATTACGTGATCAGTGCATGATCAGTCACGTGACCAGTACATGGTTGCTACGTGTTCATTGCATGATCAGCCACGTGAGCAGTGCATGATAGCCACGTGATCAGTGCATGATCAGTCACGTGATCAGTACATGATCAGTCAACTGAACAGTGCATGATCATTTACGTGATCTGAGCATGATCAGTCACGTGACCAGTATATGGTAGCTACGTGAACATTGCATGACCAGCCAGGTGAGAAGTGCATGATAGCCACGTGATGTGTGCATGATCATTTACGTGAGCAGAATATGATCAGCCACGTGATCAGTGCATCAGTGCCACGTGATCAGTGCATGATCAGTCTCATGAACAGTGCATGATAAGTCACCTGATCAGTGTATGATCAATTACGTGATCAGTGCATGATCACTCACGTGACCAGTACATGGTAGCTACGTGATCAATTCATGATCAGCCACGTGAGCAGTGCCTGATAGCCGCGTGACCACTGCATTATCTGTGACATGATCAGTGTATGTTTATCCACGTGATCAGTGCATGGGCAGTCATGTGATCAGTGCATGATACAGACGTGATCAGTGCAAGATCAGTCTCGTGATCAGTGTATGATCAACCACGTGATAAGTGCACGATAGCCAGGTAATGAGTGCACGATAGCCAGATGATCAGTGCATTATCAGTCACGTGATCAGTGTATGATCAGCCAAGTAAACAGTGCATGATTGCCAACTCATCAGTGCATGATCAGCCACGTGATCAGTGCATGATCAGTCACGTGATCAGTGCATGATCAGCCACATGATCAGTGCATGATCAATTACGTCATCAGTGCATGATCAGTCACGTGACCAGTACATGGTAGCTGCGTGATCAGTGTATGACCAGCCAAGTGATCAGTGCATGATAGCCACGTGATCAGTGCATGATCAGTCACGTGATCAGTGCATGATCAGTCATGTGATCAGTGCATGATCAGCCACATGATCAGTGCATGATCAATTAAGTCATCAGTGCATGATCAGTCACGTGACCAGTACATGGTAGCTGCGTGATCATTGCATGATCAGCCAAGTGAGCAGTGCATGATAGCCACGTGATCAGTGCATGATCAGCCAGGTGATCAGTAAATGATTGCTACGTGATCAGTTCCTGATTAGTCACGTGATCTGTGCATGACCAGGCAGGTGATCATTGTATGATCAGCCCCGTGAACAGTGCATGATAGCCACGTGATCAGGGCATGATCAGTCACCTGATGGGTGTATGATCAGTCACGTGACCGGTACATGGTAGCTACATGATCATTGCATGATCAGCCACGTGAGTAGTGCATGATAGCCACGTGATCAGTGCATGATCAGTGACGTGATGAGTGCATGATCAGTCATGTAATCTGTGCATGACCAGGCACGTGAGCAGTGTATGACCAGCGATGTGATCAGTGCATGATAGCCACGTGATCAGTGCAAGATAAGTCACATGATCAGTGCATGATCAGTCACGTGATCAGTGCATGATCAGCTACATGATCAGTGCATGATCAGTCACGTGATCAGTACATGGTATCTGCGTGATCAGTGTATGACCAGTCAAGTGATCAGTGCATGATAGCCACGTTTTCAGTGCATGATCCGTCACGTGATCAGTGCATGATCAGTCAGGTGATCAGTGCATGATCAGTCACGTGATCAGTGCATGTTCTGCCACATGATCAGTGCATGATCAGTCACGTGACCAGTACATGGTAGCTGCGTGATCATTTCATGACCAGCCATGTTAGCAGTGCATGATAGCCACATGATCAGTGCCTGATCAGCCACGTGATCAGGGCATGATCAATTACGTAATCAGTGCAAGATCAGTCACGTGACCAGTACATGGTAGCTCCGTGATCATTCCATGATCAGCCACGTGATCAGTGCATGATAGCCACGTGATCAGTGCATGATAGCCACGTGATCAGTGCATGATCAGTCACGTGATACGTGTGTGATCAGCCACGTGATCCGTGCATGATATCCACGTGATCAGTGAATGATAGCCACGTGATCAGTGTATGATAACCACGTGATCAGTGCATGATCAGTCACGTGATACGTGTGTGATCAGCCACGTGATCAGTGCATGATGAGTCAGGTGATCAGTGCAGGATTAATTACGTGATCAGTGCATGATCAGTCACGTGATCAGTACATGGTTGCTAGGTGATCATTGCATGATCAGCCACGTGAGCAGTGCATGATAGCCACGTGATCAGTGCATGATCAGTCACGTGATCAGTACATGATCAGTCACGTGAACAGTGCATGATCATTTACGTGATCTGTGCATGATCAGTCACGTGACCAGTATATGGTAGCTACATGAACATTGCATGACCAGCCAGGTGAGAAGTGCATGATAGCCACCTGATGTGTGCATGATCAGTTACGTGAACAGAGTATGATCAGCCACGTGATCAGCGCATGAGTGCCACGTGATCAGTGCATGATCAGTCACGTGACAGGTGTGTGATAAGCCACGTGAACAGTGCATGTTCAGCCACGTGATCAGTGCATGATATCCACGTGATAAGTGCATGATCAGTTACATGAACAGTGTATGATCAGCCACGTGAGCAGTGCATGGTCAGACACGCGAACAGTGTATGATCAGCCACGTGATCAGTGCATGATATCCACGTGATCATTGCATGATCAGTCTCGTGATCTGTGCATGACAGGCACGTAATCAATGCACGATATCCACATGATCAGTGAATTATAGCCCCGTGATCAGTTCATGATTAGTCACGTGATCTGTGCATGACCAGGAACTTGAACAGTGCATGATCAGTCACGTGTTCAGTGCATGATCAGCCACGTGATCAGTGCATGATCACTCCCGGGACCAGTACATGGTAGCTACGTAATCATTGCATGATCAGCCACGTGATCAGTGCATGATCAATTACGTGATCAGTGCATGATCAGTTACGTGAGAAGTGTATGATCAGCCACGTGATCAGTGCATGGTCAGACACGTGAACAGTGTATGATTAGCCACGTGATCAGTGCATGATATCCAAGTGATCAGTGAATTATAGCCCCGTGATCAGTTCATGATTAGTCACGTGATCTGTGCATGACCAGGAACTTGAACAGTGCATGATCAGTCACGTGTTCAGTGCATGATCAGCCACGTGATCGGTGCATGATCAATTACGTGATCAGTGCATGATCACTCCCGGGACCAGTACATGGTAGCTACGTGATCAGTGCATGATCAGTTACGTGAGAAGTGTATGATCAGCCACGTGATCAGTGCATGGTCAGACACGTGAACAGTGTATGATTAGCCACGTGATCAGTGCATGATATCCAAGTGATCAGTGCTTGATCAGTTACGTGAGAAGTGTATGATCAGCCACGTGATCAGTGCATGGTCAGACACGTGAACAGTGTATGATTAGCCACGTGATCAGTGCATGATATCCAAGTGATCAGTGCTTGATCAATCACGTTATCTGTGTATGATCAGCCAGGTGAACAGTGCATGCTCAGTCACGTGATCCGGGCCTGCTGAGCTGCGTGATTACTGTCTTCTCATCTGCTTGACAATTGCCAGCTGTGCTGCGTAATTCCTGCCTGCTCAGCTGCTTGATTATTGCCAGCTGAGCAGCATGATTCCTCACAGCTGAGTTCCATGATTATTGCCTGCTGACTGTTTGATTTATGCCTACTCAGCTCTTTGTTTATTGCCTCCAGAGGCACATGATCAGTGTATGATAGCAAACATGCTCAGCGCATGATCAGTCACATTGTCAGCGCCATTAAGTCACGTGATCACTACATGATAGTCATGTGATCAGTCCATGCTCAGTCACGGTATCAGTGCATGATGAGCCACGTGATCAGTGCATGATAGCCACGTGATCATTGCATGATAGCCACGTGATCAGTGCATGATCAGCCAGGTGATCAGTGAATGATTGCTACGTGATCAGTTCATGATTAGTCACGTGATCTGTGCATGACCAGGCAGGTGATCAGTGTATGATCAGCCACTTGAACAGTGCATGATAGCCACGTGATCAGTGCATGATCAGTCACCTGATGGGTGTATGATCAGTCACGTGACCGGTACATGGTAGCTACATGATCATTGCATGATCATCCACGTGAGTAGTGCATGATAGCCACGTGATCAGTGCATTATCAGTGACGTGATCAGTGCATAATCAGTCATGTAATCTGTGCATGACCAGGCACGGGATCAGTGTATGACCAGCCATGTGATCAGTGTATGATAGTCACGTGATCAGTGCATGATAAGTCACGTGATCAGTGCATGATCAGCCAGGTGATCAGTGCATGATTGCTACGTGATCAGTTCATGATTAGTCACGTGATCTGTGCATGACCAGGCAGGTGATCATTGTATGATCAGCCCCGTGAACAGTGCATGATAGCCACGTGATCAGGGCATGATCAGTCACCTGATGGGTGTATGATCAGTCACGTGACCGGTACATGGTAGCTACATGATCATTGCATGATCAGCCACGTGAGTAGTGCATGATAGCCACGTGATCAGTGCATGATCAGTGACGTGATGAGTGCATGATCAGTCATGTAATCTGTGCATGACCAGGCACGTGAGCAGTGTATGACCAGCCATGTGATCAGTGCATGATAGCCACGTGATCAGTGCAAGATAAGTCACATGATCAGTGCATGATCAGTCACGTGATCAGTGCATGATCAGCTACATGATCAGTGCATGATCAGTCACGTGATCAGTACATGGTATCTGCGTGATCAGTGTATGACCAGTCAAGTGATCAGTGCATGATAGCCACGTTTTCAGTGCATGATCCGTCACGTGATCAGTGCATGATCAGTCAGGTGATCAGTGCATGATCAGTCACGTGATCAGTGCATGTTCTGCCACATGATCAGTGCATGATCAGTCACGTGACCAGTACATGGTAGCTGCGTGATCATTTCATGACCAGCCATGTTAGCAGTGCATGATAGCCACATGATCAGTGCCTGATCAGCCACGTGATCAGGGCATGATCAATTACGTAATCAGTGCAAGATCAGTCACGTGACCAGTACATGGTAGCTCCGTGATCATTCCATGATCAGCCACGTGATCAGTGCATGATAGCCACGTGATCAGTGCATGATAGCCACGTGATCAGTGCATGATCAGTCACGTGATACGTGTGTGATCAGCCACGTGATCCGTGCATGATATCCACGTGATCAGTGAATGATAGCCACGTGATCAGTGTATGATAACCACGTGATCAGTGCATGATCAGTCACGTGATACGTGTGTGATCAGCCACGTGATCAGTGCATGATGAGTCAGGTGATCAGTGCAGGATTAATTACGTGATCAGTGCATGATCAGTCACGTGATCAGTACATGGTTGCTAGGTGATCATTGCATGATCAGCCACGTGAGCAGTGCATGATAGCCACGTGATCAGTGCATGATCAGTCACGTGATCAGTACATGATCAGTCACGTGAACAGTGCATGATCATTTACGTGATCTGTGCATGATCAGTCACGTGACCAGTATATGGTAGCTACATGAACATTGCATGACCAGCCAGGTGAGAAGTGCATGATAGCCACCTGATGTGTGCATGATCAGTTACGTGAACAGAGTATGATCAGCCACGTGATCAGCGCATGAGTGCCACGTGATCAGTGCATGATCAGTCACGTGACAGGTGTGTGATAAGCCACGTGAACAGTGCATGTTCAGCCACGTGATCAGTGCATGATATCCACGTGATAAGTGCATGATCAGTTACATGAACAGTGTATGATCAGCCACGTGAGCAGTGCATGGTCAGACACGCGAACAGTGTATGATCAGCCACGTGATCAGTGCATGATATCCACGTGATCATTGCATGATCAGTCTCGTGATCTGTGCATGACAGGCACGTAATCAATGCATGATATCCACGTGATCAGTGAATTATAGCCCCGTGATCAGTTCATGATTAGTCACGTGATCTGTGCATGACCAGGAACTTGAACAGTGCATGATCAGTCACGTGTTCAGTGCATGATCAGCCACGTGATCAGTGCATGATCAATTACGTGATCAGTGCATGATCACTCCCGGGACCAGTACATGGTAGCTACGTAATCATTGCATGATCAGCCACGTGATCAGTGCATGATCAATTACGTGATCAGTGCATGATCAGTTACGTGAGAAGTGTATGATCAGCCACGTGATCAGTGCATGGTCAGACACGTGAACAGTGTATGATTAGCCACGTGATCAGTGCATGATATCCAAGTGATCAGTGAATTATAGCCCCGTGATCAGTTCATGATTAGTCACGTGATCTGTGCATGACCAGGAACTTGAACAGTGCATGATCAGTCACGTGTTCAGTGCATGATCAGCCACGTGATCAGTGCATGATCAATTACGTGATCAGTGCATGATCACTCCCGGGACCAGTACATGGTAGCTACGTAATCAGTGCATGATCAGTTACGTGAGAAGTGTATGATCAGCCACGTGATCAGTGCATGGTCAGACACGTGAACAGTGTATGATTAGCCACGTGATCAGTGCATGATATCCAAGTGATCAGTGCTTGATCAGTTACGTGAGAAGTGTATGATCAGCCACGTGATCAGTGCATGGTCAGACACGTGAACAGTGTATGATTAGCCACGTGATCAGTGCATGATATCCAAGTGATCAGTGCTTGATCAATCACGTTATCTGTGTATGATCAGCCAGGTGAACAGCGCATGCTCAGTCACGTGATCCGGGCCTGCTGAGCTGCGTGATTACTGTCTTCTCATCTGCTTGACAATTGCCAGCTGTGCTGCGTAATTCCTGCCTGCTCAGCTGCTTGATTATTGCCAGCTGAGCAGCATGATTCCTCACAGCTGAGTTCCATGATTATTGCCTGCTGACTGTTTGATTTATGCCTACTCAGCTCTTTGTTTATTGCCTCCAGAGGCACATGATCAGTGTATGATAGCAAACATGCTCAGCGCATGATCAGTCACATTGTCAGCGCCATTAAGTCACGTGATCACTACATGATAGTCATGTGATCAGTCCATGCTCAGTCACGGTATCAGTGCATGATGAGCCACGTGATCAGTGCATGATAGCCACGTGATCATTGCATGATAGCCACGTGATCAGTGCATGATCAGCCAGGTGATCAGTGAATGATTGCTACGTGATCAGTTCATGATTAGTCACGTGATCTGTGCATGACCAGGCAGGTGATCAGTGTATGATCAGCCACTTGAACAGTGCATGATAGCCACGTGATCAGTGCATGATCAGTCACCTGATGGGTGTATGATCAGTCACGTGACCGGTACATGGTAGCTACATGATCATTGCATGATCATCCACGTGAGTAGTGCATGATAGCCACGTGATCAGTGCATTATCAGTGACGTGATCAGTGCATAATCAGTCATGTAATCTGTGCATGACCAGGCACGGGATCAGTGTATGACCAGCCATGTGATCAGTGTATGATAGTCACGTGATCAGTGCATGATAAGTCACGTGATCAGTGCATGATCAGCCAGGTGATCAGTGCATGATTGCTACGTGATCAGTTCCTGATTAGTCACGTGATCTGTGCATGACCAGGCAGGTGATCATTGTATGATCAGCCCCGTGAACAGTGCATGATAGCCACGTGATCAGGGCATGATCAGTCACCTGATGGGTGTATGATCAGTCACGTGACCGGTACATGGTAGCTACATGATCATTGCATGATCAGCCACGTGAGTAGTGCATGATAGCCACGTGATCAGTGCATGATCAGTGACGTGATGAGTGCATGATCAGTCATGTAATCTGTGCATGACCAGGCACGTGAGCAGTGTATGACCAGCCATGTGATCAGTGCATGATAGCCACGTGATCAGTGCAAGATAAGTCACATGATCAGTGCATGATCAGTCACGTGATCAGTGCATGATCAGCTACATGATCAGTGCATGATCAGTCACGTGATCAGTACATGGTATCTGCGTGATCAGTGTATGACCAGTCAAGTGATCAGTGCATGATAGCCACGTTTTCAGTGCATGATCCGTCACGTGATCAGTGCATGATCAGTCAGGTGATCAGTGCATGATCAGTCACGTGATCAGTGCATGTTCTGCCACATGATCAGTGCATGATCAGTCACGTGACCAGTACATGGTAGCTGCGTGATCATTTCATGACCAGCCATGTTAGCAGTGCATGATAGCCACATGATCAGTGCCTGATCAGCCACGTGATCAGGGCATGATCAATTACGTAATCAGTGCAAGATCAGTCACGTGACCAGTACATGGTAGCTCCGTGATCATTCCATGATCAGCCACGTGATCAGTGCATGATAGCCACGTGATCAGTGCATGATAGCCACGTGATCAGTGCATGATCAGTCACGTGATACGTGTGTGATCAGCCACGTGATCCGTGCATGATATCCACGTGATCAGTGAATGATAGCCACGTGATCAGTGTATGATAACCACGTGATCAGTGCATGATCAGTCACGTGATACGTGTGTGATCAGCCACGTGATCAGTGCATGATGAGTCAGGTGATCAGTGCAGGATTAATTACGTGATCAGTGCATGATCAGTCACGTGATCAGTACATGGTTGCTAGGTGATCATTGCATGATCAGCCACGTGAGCAGTGCATGATAGCCACGTGATCAGTGCATGATCAGTCACGTGATCAGTACATGATCAGTCACGTGAACAGTGCATGATCATTTACGTGATCTGTGCATGATCAGTCACGTGACCAGTATATGGTAGCTACATGAACATTGCATGACCAGCCAGGTGAGAAGTGCATGATAGCCACCTGATGTGTGCATGATCAGTTACGTGAACAGAGTATGATCAGCCACGTGATCAGCGCATGAGTGCCACGTGATCAGTGCATGATCAGTCACGTGACAGGTGTGTGATAAGCCACGTGAACAGTGCATGTTCAGCCACGTGATCAGTGCATGATATCCACGTGATAAGTGCATGATCAGTTACATGAACAGTGTATGATCAGCCACGTGAGCAGTGCATGGTCAGACACGCGAACAGTGTATGATCAGCCACGTGATCAGTGCATGATATCCACGTGATCATTGCATGATCAGTCTCGTGATCTGTGCATGACAGGCACGTAATCAATGCATGATATCCACGTGATCAGTGAATTATAGCCCCGTGATCAGTTCATGATTAGTCACGTGATCTGTGCATGACCAGGAACTTGAACAGTGCATGATCAGTCACGTGTTCAGTGCATGATCAGCCACGTGATCAGTGCATGATCAATTACGTGATCAGTGCATGATCACTCCCGGGACCAGTACATGGTAGCTACGTAATCATTGCATGATCAGCCACGTGATCAGTGCATGATCAATTACGTGATCAGTGCATGATCAGTTACGTGAGAAGTGTATGATCAGCCACGTGATCAGTGCATGGTCAGACACGTGAACAGTGTATGATTAGCCACGTGATCAGTGCATGATATCCAAGTGATCAGTGAATTATAGCCCCGTGATCAGTTCATGATTAGTCACGTGATCTGTGCATGACCAGGAACTTGAACAGTGCATGATCAGTCACGTGTTCAGTGCATGATCAGCCACGTGATCAGTGCATGATCAATTACGTGATCAGTGCATGATCACTCCCGGGACCAGTACATGGTAGCTACGTAATCAGTGCATGATCAGTTACGTGAGAAGTGTATGATCAGCCACGTGATCAGTGCATGGTCAGACACGTGAACAGTGTATGATTAGCCACGTGATCAGTGCATGATATCCAAGTGATCAGTGCTTGATCAGTTACGTGAGAAGTGTATGATCAGCCACGTGATCAGTGCATGGTCAGACACGTGAACAGTGTATGATTAGCCACGTGATCAGTGCATGATATCCAAGTGATCAGTGCTTGATCAATCACGTGATCTGTGTATGATCAGCCAGGTGAACAGTGCATGCTCAGTCACGTGATCAGGGCCTGCTGAGCTGCGTGATTACTGTCTTCTCATCTGCTTGACAATTGCCAGCTGTGCTGCGTAATTCCTGCCTGCTCAGCTGCTTGATTATTGCCAGCTGAGCAGCATGATTCCTCACAGCTGAGTTCCATGATTATTGCCTGCTGACTGTTTGATTTATGCCTACTCAGCTCTTTGTTTATTGCCTCCAGAGGCACATGATCAGTGTATGATAGCAAACATGCTCAGCGCATGATCAGTCACATTGTCAGCGCCATTAAGTCACGTGATCACTACATGATAGTCATGTGATCAGTCCATGCTCAGTCACGGTATCAGTGCATGATGAGCCACGTGATCAGTGCATGATAGCCACGTGATCATTGCATGATAGCCACGTGATCAGTGCATGATCAGCCAGGTGATCAGTGAATGATTGCTACGTGATCAGTTCATGATTAGTCACGTGATCTGTGCATGACCAGGCAGGTGATCAGTGTATGATCAGCCACTTGAACAGTGCATGATAGCCACGTGATCAGTGCATGATCAGTCACCTGATGGGTGTATGATCAGTCACGTGACCGGTACATGGTAGCTACATGATCATTGCATGATCATCCACGTGAGTAGTGCATGATAGCCACGTGATCAGTGCATGATCAGTGACGTGATCAGTGCATAATCAGTCATGTAATCTGTGCATGACCAGGCACGGGATCAGTGTATGACCAGCCATGTGATCAGTGTATGATAGTCACGTGATCAGTGCATGATCAGCCAGGTGATCAGTGCATGATTGCTACGTGATCAGTTCATGATTAGTCACGTGATCTGTGCATGACCAGGCAGGTGATCATTGTATGATCAGCCCCGTGAACAGTGCATGATAGCCACGTGATCAGGGCATGATCAGTCACCTGATGGGTGTATGATCAGTCACGTGACCAGTACATGGTAGCTACATGATCATTGCATGATCAGCCACGTGAGTAGTGCATGATAGCCACGTGATCAGTGCATGATCAGTGACGTGATGAGTGCATGATCAGTCATGTAATCTGTGCATGACCAGGCACGTGAGCAGTGTATGACCAGCCATGTGATCAGTGCATGATAGCCACGTGATCAGTGCAAGATAAGTCACATGATCAGTGCATGATCAGTCACGTGATCAGTGCATGATCAGCTACATGATCAGTGCATGATCAGTCACGTGATCAGTACATGGTATCTGCGTGATCAGTGTATGACCAGTCAAGTGATCAGTGCATGATAGCCACGTTTTCAGTGCATGATCCGTCACGTGATCAGTGCATGATCAGTCAGGTGATCAGTGCATGATCAGTCACGTGATCAGTGCATGTTCTGCCACATGATCAGTGCATGATCAGTCACGTGACCAGTACATGGTAGCTGCGTGATCATTTCATGACCAGCCATGTTAGCAGTGCATGATAGCCACATGATCAGTGCCTGATCAGCCACGTGATCAGGGCATGATCAATTACGTAATCAGTGCAAGATCAGTCACGTGACCAGTACATGGTAGCTCCGTGATCATTCCATGATCAGCCACGTGATCAGTGCATGATAGCCACGTGATCAGTGCATGATAGCCACGTGATCAGTGCATGATCAGTCACGTGATACGTGTGTGATCAGCCACGTGATCCGTGCATGATATCCACGTGATCAGTGAATGATAGCCACGTGATCAGTGTATGATAACCACGTGATCAGTGCATGATCAGTCACGTGATACGTGTGTGATCAGCCACGTGATCAGTGCATGATGAGTCAGGTGATCAGTGCAGGATTAATTACGTGATCAGTGCATGATCAGTCACGTGATCAGTACATGGTTGCTAGGTGATCATTGCATGATCAGCCACGTGAGCAGTGCATGATAGCCACGTGATCACTGCATGATCAGTCACGTGATCAGTACATGATCAGTCACGTGAAGAGTGCATGATCATTTACGTGATCTGTGCATGATCAGTCACGTGACCAGTATATGGTAGCTACATGAACATTGCATGACCAGCCAGGTGAGAAGTGCATGATAGCCACCTGATGTGTGCATGATCAGTTCCGTGAACAGAGTATGATCAGCCACGTGATCAGCGCATGAGTGCCACGTGATCAGTGCATGATCAGTCACGTGACAGGTGTGTGATAAGCCACGTGAACAGTGCATGTTCAGCCACGTGATCAGTGCATGATATCCACGTGATAAGTGCATGATCAGTTACATGAACAGTGTATGATCAGCCACGTGAGCAGTGCATGGTCAGACACGCGAACAGTGTATGATCAGCCACGTGATCAGTGCATGATATCCACGTGATCATTGCATGATCAGTCTCGTGATCTGTGCATGACAGGCACGTAATCAATGCATGATATCCACGTGATCAGTGAATTATAGCCCCGTGATCAGTTCATGATTAGTCACGTGATCTGTGCATGACCAGGAACTTGAACAGTGCATGATCAGTCACGTGTTCAGTGCATGATCAGCCACGTGATCAGTGCATGATCAATTACGTGATCAGTGCATGATCACTCCCGGGACCAGTACATGGTAGCTACGTAATCATTGCATGATCAGCCACGTGATCAGTGCATGATCAATTACGTGATCAGTGCATGATCAGTTACGTGAGAAGTGTATGATCAGTCACGTGATCAGTGCATGATCATTTACGTGACCTGTGCATGATCAGTCACGTGACCAGTATATGGTAGCTACGTGAATATTTCATGACCAGCCAGGTGACAAGTGCATGATAGCCACCTGATGTGTGCATGATCAGTTATGTGAGCAGAATATGATCAGCCACGTGATCAGTGCATGAGTGCCACGTGATCAGTGCATGATCAGTCACATGACAGGTGTGTGATAAGCCACGTGAACAGTGCATGTTCGGCCACATGATCAGTGCATGATATCCACGTGATCAGTGCATGATCAGTTACGTGAACAGTGTATGATCAGCCACGTGAGCAGTGCATGGTCAGACACGTGAACAGTGTATGAACAAACAAGTGATCAGTGCATGATATCCACGTGATGTGTGCATGATCAGTCACGTGATATGTGTGTGATCAGCCACGTGATCAGTGCATGATGAGTCAGGTGATCAGTGCAGGATTAATTACGTGATCAGTGCATGATCAGTCACGTGACCAGTACATGGTTGCTACGTGATCATTGCATGATCAACCACGTGAGCAGTGCATGATAGCCACGTGATCAGTGCATATTCAGTCACGTGACAGGTGTGTGGTAAGCCACGTGAACAGTGCATGTTCAGCCACGTGATCAGTGCATGATATCCACGTGATCAGTGCATGATCAGTTACGTGAACAGTGTATGAACAGCCACGTGAGCAGTGCATGGTCAGACACGTGAACAGTGTATGATCAAACACGTGATCAGTGCATGATATCCACGTGATCTGTGCATGATGAGTCTCGTGAACAGTGTATGATCAGTCACGTGATCAGTGCATGATCAGCCACGTGATCAGTGCATGATCACTCACGTGACCAGTATATGGTAGCTACGTGAACATTGCATGATCAGCCATGTGATCTGTGCATGATAGCCACGTGATCACTGCATGATAGCCACGTGATCAGTGCATGATCAGTCACGTGATCAGTGCATGATCAGCCACGTGATCAGTGCATGACGAGGCACGTGATCAGTATGACCAGCCAAGTGATCAGTGCATGATAGCCACGTGATCAGTGCATGATCGTCAGGTTATCAGTGTATGATCAGCCACGTGATCAGTGCATGGTCAGACACGTGAACAGTGTATGATTAGCCACGTGATCAGTGCATGATATCCAAGTGATCAGTGCTTGATCAATCACGTGATCAGTGTATGATCAGCCACGTGAACAGTGCATTCTCAGTCACCTGATCAGGGCCTGCTGAGCTGCGTGATTCCTGTCTGCTCATCTGCTTGACAATTGCCAGCTGAGCTGCATGATTCCTGCCTGTCATCTGCTTGACAATTGCCAGCTGTGCTGTGTAATTCCTGCCTGCTCAGCTGCTTGATTATTGCCAGCTGATCAGCATGATTCCTCACAGCTGAGTTCCATGATTTTTGCCTGCTGACTGTTTGATTCGTGCCTACTCAGCTCTTTGTTTATTGCCTCCAGAGGCACATGATCAGTGTATGAAAGCAAAAATGATCAGCGCATGATCACTCACATGGTCAGCGCCATTAAGTCACGTGATCACTACATGATAGTCATGTGATCAGTCCATGCTCAGTCACGGTATCAGTGCATGATGAGCCACGTGATCAGTGCATGATAGCCACGTGATCATTGCATGATTGCCAAATGATCAGTGCATGATCTGCCAGGTGATCATTACATGATAGCTATGTAATCAGTTCATGATTAGTCACCTGATCTGTGCATGAGCAGGCAGGTGATCAGTGTATGATCAGCCACGTTAACAGTGCAATATAGCCACGTGATCAGTGCATGATCAGTCACCTGATGGGAGTATGATCGCTCAAGTGAACGGTACATGGTAGCTTCATGATCATTGCATGATCAGCCACGTGATCAGTGCATGATAGCCACTTGATCAGGGCATGATCAGCCACGTGACCAGTGCATGATCAGCCACGTGAGTAGTGCATGATAGCCACGTCATCACTGCAAGATCAGCCACGTGAGCAGTGCATGATAGCCACGTGTTGAGTGCATGATCAGACACAAGATCAGTGCATGATCAGTCACGTGATCAGTGCTCGATCAGCCACGTGATCAGTGCATGACCAGGCACGTGATCAGTGTATGTCCAGCCAAGTGATCAGTGCATTATAGCCACGTCTTCAGTGCATGATCAGTCACATGATCAGTGCATGATCAGTCACGTGATAGGTGTGTGATCATCCACGTGAACAGTGCATGCTCAGTCACGTGATCAGGGCCTGCTGAGCTGCGTGATTACTGTCTGCTCATCTGCTTGACAATTTCCAGCTGAGCTGCACGATTCCTGCCTGTCATCTCCTTGACAATTGCCACCTGTGCTGCGTAATTCCTGCCTGCTCATCTACTTGATTATTGCCAGCTGAGCAGCATGATTTCTCAGAGGTGAGTTCCATGATTATAGCCTGCTGACTGATTGCTGCCTACTCAGCTCTATGTTCATTGCCTCCAGAGGCACATGATCAGTGTGTGACACCAAACATCATCAGCACATGATCAGTCACATGATCAATGAATGATAAGCCAGGTGATCAGTGCATGATCAATTATGTGATCAGTGCATGATCAGTCATGTGACCAGTACATGGTAGCTGCGTGATCATTGCATGATCAGCCACGTGAGCAGTGCATGATAGCCACGTGATCAGTGCATGATCAGTCACGTGATCTGTGCATGATCAGTCACGTGATCAGTGCATGATCAGTTACCTGATCAGTGCATTATCAGTCACGTTACCAGTGCATGGTAGCTACGTGATCATTGCATGATCAGCCACGTGATCAGTGCATGATAGCCACGTGATCAGTGCATGATAGCCACGTGATCAGTGCATGATCAGTCACGTGATACGTGTGTGATCAGCCACGTGATCAGTGCATGTTATCCACGTGATAAGTGCAGGATAGCCACGTGATCACTTCATGATTATTTACGTGATCTGTACATGATCAGTCACGTGATACGTGTGTGATCACCCACCGGATGAGTGGGTGATGAGCCATGTGATCAATGCCGGATCAATTACGTGATCAGTGCATGATCAGTCACATGACCAGTACATGGTTGCTACGTGATCATTGCGTGATCAGCCACGTGATCAGTGCATGATCAATTACATCATCAGTGCATGATCAGCCACATGATCAGTGCATGATCAATTACGTCATCAGTGCATGATCAGTCACGTGACCAGTTCAAGGTAGCTGCGTGATCATTGCATGATCAGCCAAGTTAGCAGTGCATGATAGCCACATGATCAGTGCATGAGCAGTCACGTGATCAGTGCATGATTATTCACGTGTTCAGTGCATGATCAGCCACGTGATCAGTGCATGATCAATTACGTGATCAGTGCATGATCAGTCAGGTGACCAGTACATTGTAGCTACGTGATCATTGCATGATCAGCCACGTGATCAGTGCATGATAGCCACGTGATCAGTGAATGATAGCAACGTGATTAGTGCATGATAGCCACGTGATGAGTGCATGATCAGTCACGTGACCAGTACATGGTTGCTACGTGATCATAGCATGATCAGCCACGTGAGTAGTGCATGATAGCCACATGATCAGTACATGATCAGTCAACTGAACAGTGCATGATCATTTACGTGATCTGAGCATGATCAGTCACGTGACCAGTACATGGTTGCTACGTGATCATTGCATGATCAGCCACGTGATCAGTGCATGATATCCACGTGATCAGTGAATGATAACCACGTGATTAGTGCATGATAGCCACGTGATCAGTGCATGATCAGTCACGTGATACGTGTGTGATCAGCCACGTGATCAGTGCATGATGAGTCAGGTGATCAGTGCAGGATTAATTACGTGATCAGTGCAAGATCAGTCACGTGACCAGTACATGGTTGCTACGTGTTCATTACATGATCAGCCACGTGAGCAGTGCATGATAGCCACGTGATCAGTGCATGATCAGTCACGTGATCAGTACATGATCAGTCAACTGAACAGTGCATGATCATTTACGTGATCTGAGCATGATCAGTCACGTGACCATTATATGGTAGCTACGTGAACATTGCCTGACCAGCCAGGTGAGAAGTGCATGATAGCCACGTGATGTGTGCATGATCAGTTACGTGAGCAGAGTATGATCAGCCACGTGATCAGTGCATGAGTGACACGTGATCAGTGCATGATCAGTCACGTGACAGGTGTGCGGTAAGCCACGTGAACAGTGCATGTTCAGCCACGTGATCAGTGCATGATATCCACGTGATCAGTGCATGATCAGTCACGTGATCAGTACATGATCAGTCAACTGAACAGTGCATGATCATTTACGTGATCTCAGCATGATCAGTCACGTGACCAGTATATGGTAGCTATGTGAACATTGCATGACCAGCCATGTGAGAAGTGCATGATAGCCACCTGATGTGTTCATGATCAATTTCGTGAGCAGAATATGATCAGCCACGTGATCAGTGCATGAGTGCCACGTGATCAGTGCATGATCAGTCACATGACAGGTGTATGATAAGCCACATGAACAGTGCATGTTCAGCCACGTGATCAGTGCATGATATCCACGTGATCAGTGCATGATCAGTCACGTGATCAGTACATGATCAGTCAACTGAACAGTGCATGATCATTTACGTGATCTCAGCATGATCACTCACGTGACCAGTACATGGTAGCTACGTGATCATTGCATGATCAGCCACGTGAGCAGTGCCTGATAGCCGCGTGATCACTGCATGATCTGTGACATGATCAGTGTATGTTTATCCACATGATCAGTGCATGGGCAGTCAGGTGATCAGTGCATGATACAGACGTGATCAGTGCAAGATCAGTCTGGTGATCAGTGTATGATCAACCACGTGATCAGTGCACGATAGGCAGGTAATGAGTGCACGATAGCCAGATGATCAGGGCATTATCAGTCACGTGATCAGTGTATGATCAGCCAAGTAATCAGTGCATGATTGCCAACTCATCAGTGCATGATCAGTCACGTGATCAGTGCATGGTCAGTCACGTGATCAGTGCATGATCAGTCACGTGATCAGTGCATGATAGCCACGTGATCAGTGCATGATCAGTCACGTGATCAGTGCATGATCAGCCAGGTGATCAGTGCATGGTCAGACACGTAAACAGTGTATGATCTGCCACGTGATCAGTGCATGATATCTAAGTGATCAGTGCATGATCAATCACGTGATCAGTGTATGATCAATTACCTGATCAGTGCATGATCAGTCACGTGACCAGTGCATGGTAGCTACGTGATCATTGCATGATCAGCCACGTGATCAGTGCATGATAGCCACGTGATCAGTGCATGATAGCCACGTGATCAGTGCATGATCAGTCACGTGATACGTGTGTGATCAGCCACATGATCAGTGCATGATATCCACGTGATCAGTGCAGGATAGCCACGTGATCACTTCATGATTATTCACGTGATCTGTACATGATCAGTCACGTGTTACGTGTGTGATCAGCCACCGGATCAGTGCGTGATGAGCCATGTGATCAGTGCAGGATCAATTATGTGATCAGTGCATGATCAGTCACGTGATCAGTGCATGATCAGTCACGTGATCAGTGTTTGATCAGCCACGTGATCAGTGCATGATCAGCCAAATGATAAGTGCATGATCAATTACGTGATCAGTGCATGATCAGCCACGTGATCGGTGCATGATCAGTCACGTGATCAGTACATGATCAGTCACGTGAACAGTGCATGATCATTTACGTGATCTGTGCATGATCAGTCACGTGACCAGTATATGGTAGCTATGTGAACATTGCATGACCAGCCATGTGAGAAGTGCATGATAGCCACCTGATGTGTTCACTATCAATTTCGTGAGCAGAATATGATCAGCCACGTGATCAGTGCATGAGTGCCACGTGATCAGTGCATGATCAGTCACGTGATGGTGTGTGATAAACCACATGAACAGTGCATGTTCAGCCACGTGATCAGTGCATGATATCCACGTGATCAGTGCATGATCAGTTACGTGAACAGTGTATGATCAGACACGTGAGCAGTGCATGGTCAGACACGTGAACAGTGTATGATCAAACACGTGATCAGTGCATGATATCCACGTGATCAGTGCATGATCAGTCTCGTGAACAGTGCATGATAAGTCACCTGATCAGTGTATGATCAATTACGTGATCTCAGCATGATCACTCACGTGACCAGTACATGGTAGCTACGTGATCATTGCATGATCAGCCACGTGAGCAGTGCCTGATAGCCCGCGTGATCACTGCATGATCTGTGACATGATCAGTGTATGTTTATCCACGTGATCAGTGCATGGGCAGTCAGGTGATCAGTGCATGATACAGACGTGATCAGTGCAAGATCAGTCTCATGATCAGTGTATGATCAACCACGTGATCAGTGCACGATAGGCAGGTAATGAGTGCACGATATCCAGATGATCAGGGCATTATCAGTCACGTGATCAGTGCATGATCAGCCAGGTGATCAGTGCATGGTCAGACACGTAAACAGTGTATGATCAGCCACGTGATCAGTGCATGATATCCAAGTGATCAGTGCATGATCAATCACGTGATCAGTGTATGATCAATTACGTCATCAGTGCATGATCAGCCACATGATCAGTGCATGATCAAATACGTCATCATTGCATGATCAGTCACGTGACCAGTTCATGGTAGCTGCGTGATCATTGCATGAACAGCCAAGTTAGCAGTGCATGATAGCCACATGATCAGTGCATGATCAGTCACGTGATCAGTGCCTGATTATTCACGTGTTCAGTGCATGATCAATTACGTGATCAGTGCATGATCAGTCAGGTGACCAGTACATTGTAGCTACGTGATCATTGCATGATCAGCCACGTGATCAGTGCATGATAGCCACGTGATCAGTGAATGATAGCCACGTGATCAGTGCAGGATCAGTCACGTGACCAGTACATGTTTGCTACGTGATCATTGCATGATCAGCCACGTGAGTAGTGCATGATAGCCACATGATCAGTACATGATCAGTCAACTGAACAGTGCAAGATCATTTACGTGATCTGAGCATGATCAGTCACGTGACCAGTACATGGTTGCTACGTGATCATTGCATGATCGGCCACGTGATCAGTGCATGATATCCACGTGATCAGTGAATGATAGCCACGTGATTAGTGCATGATAGCCACGTGATCAGTGCATGATCAGTCACGTGATACGTGTGTGATCAGCCACGTGATCAGTGCATGATGAGTCAGGTGATCAGTGCAGGATTAATTACGTGATCAGTGCATGATCAGTCACGTGACCAGTACATGGTTGCTACGTGTTCATTGCATGATCAGCCACGTGAGCAGTGCATGATAGCCACGTGATCAGTGCATGATCAGTCACGTGATCAGTACATGATCAGTCAACTGAACAGTGCATGATCATTTACGTGATCTGAGCATGATCAGTCACGTGACCAGTATATGGTAGCTACGTGAACATTGCATGACCAGCCAGGTGAGAAGTGCATGATAGCCACGTGATGTGTGCATGATCATTTACGTGAGCAGAATATGATCAGCCACGTGATCAGTGCATCAGTGCCACGTGATCAGTGCATGATCAGTCTCATGAACAGTGCATGATAAGTCACCTGATCAGTGTATGATCAATTACGTGATCAGTGCATGATCACTCACGTGACCAGTACATGGTAGCTACGTGATCAATTCATGATCAGCCACGTGAGCAGTGCCTGATAGCCGCGTGACCACTGCATTATCTGTGACATGATCAGTGTATGTTTATCCACGTGATCAGTGCATGGGCAGTCATGTGATCAGTGCATGATACAGACGTGATCAGTGCAAGATCAGTCTCGTGATCAGTGTATGATCAACCACGTGATAAGTGCCACGATAGCCAGGTAATGAGTGCACGATAGCCAGATGATCAGTGCATTATCAGTCACGTGATCAGTGTATGATCAGCCAAGTAAACAAGTGCATGATTGCCAACTCATCAGTGCATGTCAGCCACGTGATCAGTGCATGATCAGTCACGTGATCAGTGCATGATCAGCCACATGATCAGTGCATGATCAATTACGTCATCAGCTGCATGATCAGTCACGTGACCAGTACATGGTAGCTGCGTGATCAGTGTATGACCAGCCAAGTGATCAGTGCAATGATAAGCCACGTGATCAGTGCATGATCAGTCACGTGATCAGTGCATGATCAGTCATTGTGATAGTGCATGATCAGCCACATGATCAGTGCATGATCAATTAAGTCATCAGTGCATGATCAGTCACGTGACCAGTACATGGTAGCTGCGTGATCATTGCATGATCAGCCAAGTGAGCAGTGCATGATAGCCACGTGATCAGTGCATGATCAGCCAGGTGATCAGTAAATGATTGCTACGTGATCAGTTCCTGATTAGTCACGTGATCTGTGCATGACCAGGCAGGTGATCATTGTATGATCAGCCCCGTGAACAGTGCATGATAGCCACGTGATCAGGGCATGATCAGTCACCTGATGGGTGTATGATCAGTCACGTGACGGTACATGGTAGCTACATGATCATTGCATGATCAGCCACGTGAGTAGTGCATGATAGCCACGTGATCAGTGCATGATCAGTGACGTGATGAGTGCATGATCAGTCATGTAATCTGTGCATGACCAGGCACGTGAGCAGTGTATGACCAGCGATGTGATCAGTGCATGATAGCCACGTGATCAGTGCAAGATAAGTCACATGATCAGTGCATGATCAGTCACGTGATCAGTGCATGATCAGCTACATGATCAGTGCATGATCAGTCACGTGATCAGTACATGGTATCTGCGTGATCAGTGTATGACCAGTCAAGTGATCAGTGCATGATAGCCACGTTTTCAGTGCATGATCCGTCACGTGATCAGTGCATGATCAGTCAGGTGATCAGTGCATGATCAGTCACGTGATCAGTGCATGTTCTGCCACATGATCAGTGCATGATCAGTCACGTGACCAGTACATGGTAGCTGCGTGATCATTTCATGACCAGCCATGTTAGCAGTGCATGATAGCCACATGATCAGTGCCTGATCAGCCACGTGATCAGGGCATGATCAATTACGTAATCAGTGCAAGATCAGTCACGTGACCAGTACATGGTAGCTCCGTGATCATTCCATGATCAGCCACGTGATCAGTGCATGATAGCCACGTGATCAGTGCATGATAGCCACGTGATCAGTGCATGATCAGTCACGGATACGTGTGTGATCAGCCACGTGATCCGTGCATGATATCCACGTGATCAGTGAATGATAGCCACGTGATCAGTGTATGATAACCACGTGATCAGTGCATGATCAGTCACGTGATACGTGTGTGATCAGCCACGTGATCAGTGCATGATGAGTCAGGTGATCAGTGCAGGATTAATTACGTGATCAGTGCATGATCAGTCACGTGATCAGTACATGGTTGCTAGGTGATCATTGCATGATCAGCCACGTGAGCAGTGCATGATAGCCACGTGATCAGTGCATGATCAGTCACGTGATCAGTACATGATCAGTCACGTGAACAGTGCATGATCATTTACGTGATCTGTGCATGATCAGTCACTGTGACCAGTATATGGTAGCTACATGAACATTGCATGACCAGCCAGGTGAGAAGTGCATGATAGCCACCTGATGTGTGCATGATCAGTTACGTGAACAGAGTATGATCAGCCACGTGATCAGCGCATGAGTGCCACGTGATCAGTGCATGATCAGTCACGTGACAGGTGTGTGATAAGCCACGTGAACAGTGGCATGTTCAGCCACGTGATCAGTGCATGATATCCACGTGATAAGTGCATGATCAGTTACATGAACAGTGTATGATCAGCCACGTGAGCAGTGCATGGTCAGACACGCGAACAGTGTATGATCAGCCACGTGATCAGTGCATGATATCCACGTGATCATGCATGATCAGTCTCGTGATCTGTGCATGACAGGCACGTAATCAATGCACGATATCCACATGATCAGTGAATTATAGCCCCGTGATCAGTTCATGATTAGTCACGTGATCTGTGCATGACCAGGAACTTGAACAGTGCATGATCAGTCACGTGTTCAGTGCATGATCAGCCACGTGATCAGTGCATGATCACTCCCGGGACAGTACATGGTAGCTACGTAATCATTGCATGATCAGCCACGTGATCAGTGCATGATCAATTACGTGATCAGTGCATGATCAGTTACGTGAGAAGTGTATGATCAGCCACGTGATCAGTGCATGGTCAGACCACGTGAACAGTGTATGATTAGCCACGTGATCAGTGCATGAATCCAAGTGGATCAGTGAATTATAGCCCCGTGATCAGTTCATGATTAGTCACGTGATCTGTGCATGACCAGGAACTTGAACAGTGCATGATCAGTCACGTGTTCACGTGCATGATCAGCCACGTGATCGGTGCATGATCAATTACGTGATCAGTGCATGATCACTCCCGGGAACCTCACCAGTACATGGTAGCTACGTGATCAGTGCATGATCAGTTACGTGAGAAGTGTATGATCAGCCACGTGATCAGTGCATGGTCAGACACGTGAACAGTGTATGATTAGCCACGTGATCAGTGCATGATATCCAAGTGATCAGGCTTGATCAGTAGTGAGAAGTGTATGATCAGCCACGTGATCAGTGCATGGTCAGACTACGTGAACAGTTATGATTAGCCACGTGATCAGTGCATGATATCCAAGTGATCAGTGCTTGATCAATCACTTATCTGTGTATGATCAGCCAGGTAACAGTGCATCTCAGTCACGTGATCCGGGCCTGCTGAGCTGCGTGATTACTGTCTTCTTTCATCTGCTTGACAATTGCCAGCCTGTGCTGCGTAATTCCTGCCTGCTCAGCTGCTTGATTATGCCAGCTGAGCAGCATGATTCCTCACAGCTGAGTTCCATGATTATGCCTGCTGACTGTTTGATTTATGCCTACTCAGCTCTTTGTTTATTGCCTCCAGAGGCACATGATCAGTGTATGATAGCAAACATGCTCAGCGCATGACAGTCACATTGTCAGCGCCATTAAGTCACGTGATCACTACATGATAGTCATGTGATCAGTCCATGCTCAGTCACAGGTACAGTGCATGATGAGCCACGTGATCAGTGCATGATAGCCACGTGATCATTGCATGATAGCCACGTGATCAGTGCATGATCAGCCAGGTGATCAGTGAATGATTGCTACGTGATCAGTTCATGGATTAGTCACGTGATCTGTGCATGACCAGGCAGGTGATCAGTGTATGATCAGCACTTGAACAGTGCATGATAGCCACGTGATCAGTGCATGAGTCATCACTGATGGGTGTATGATCAGTCACGTGACCTGTACATGGTAGCTACATGATCATTGCATGATCATCCACGTGAGTAGTGCATGATAGCCACGTGATCAGTGCATTATCAGTGACGTGATCAGTGCTAATCAGTCATGTAATCTGTGCATGACCAGGCACGGGATCAGTGTATGACCAGCCATGTGATCAGTGTATGATAGTCACGTGATCAGTGCATGATAAGTCACTGGATCAGTGCATGATCAGCCAGGTGATCAGTGCATGATTGCTACGTGATCAGTTCATGATTAGTCACTGATCTTGCATGACCAGCAGGTGATCATTGATGATCAGCCCCGTGAACAGTGCATGATAGCCACGTGATCAGGGCATGAGTCACCCAGTCAGCCTAATGGTGTGTATGATCATCACACGTGACGTAGTGCATGTAGCTACATGATCATTGCATGATC